>NC_089806.1:6711459-6893959 GCF_029633855.1 Hoplias malabaricus
CATAGAAGCAAATATCTGCCTCCTAAAATTATATATACAGTGGAAGGAAAAAAACGATAAGGAGTATAACATCAGCCTCATCTAGTGAAGCATTTAAGGTGGAAAGGGAAAGACATATAAGAAGCTGAACAAATACAGGAACAAATTTTTCCTCCGGGTGTCTGTCTGTGAGGAGTGTGGTGTGTTCTCTCTGTGTCTACGTGGGTTTCCTCCGGGTGACTGTCTGTGAGGAGTGTGGTGTGTTCTCTCTGTGTCTGCGTGGGTTTCCTCCGGGTCACTGTCTGTGAGGAGTGTGGTGTGTTCTCCCTGTGTCTGCGTGGGTTTCCTCCGGGTGACTGTCTGTGAGGAGTGTGGTGTGTTCTCCCTGTGTCTGCGTGGGTTTCCTTCGGGTGACTGTCTGTGAGGAGTGTGGTGTGTTCTCCCTGTGTCTGCGTGGGTTTCCTCCGGGTGACTGTCTGTGAGGAGTGTGGTGTGTTCTCCCTGTGTCTGCATGGGTTTCCTCCGGGTGCTCTGGTTTCCTCCCACAGTCCAAAAACACACGTTGGTAGGTGGATTGGCGACTCAAAAGTGTCCGTGGGTGTGAATGTGTGTGTGTGTGTTGCCCTGTGAAGGACTGGTGCCCCCTCCAGGGTGTATTCTCAGGTAGGCTCTGGACCCACCTGAACTGGATAAGGGTTACAGATGATGAATGAACAAATTTAAATAAAAGAGAAATAACTGATCACTAACCTCCAAAGTAGTATGTGTTTTTGTGTTACATTTTCTCTCTCTTATTTGTGTCGTAGTATTTCTTTCTTTTGTTTTCCCACTTTTTTACAGTTCTACACAAATGTGGTTGACCGCCCTGAGGTTGCGCCTCCAGTGGTGCATCAGTAAATCACACACTCATTAAACAATCCATCCACTTATTTGTAATACTGCGTACAGTGGTCCCTCGTTTTTCGTGGGGGATGCGTTCCAAGACCACCCGCGAAAAATGAAGTTCCGCGAAGTAGCGAGGGATTACTGTACTCCCCTCCCTCCTCTCAGTTACTACCCTTATTTCCTACATGTTTTCTGATCTTGAACGAGTAACCGAGGTTGACTAGCGCTAACTACAACAAAGGAAAAAATTAAAAAGGAGGTCTCTGAATATCTCCATAGTTTCTCCTAGATGACAATGAGATCAGATGGAAAGACAGAGGAGGCTTTAGCGTAAGTCTCCTGTTGCTCAAATATGTCTTCTGAGAAAAGGACCTCAGTGACCTCACGTCTCCTCTTTTTTTAGTTGTAGCTGAGATCTGAGTAAACGCTCAGACCGTGCTCAGATTCACCAGAGGAACTAAGCACTACCCTCTCCTTTACAGCTCTCATGTCTCGCATCTCCTATTTGTCTCATTCTGTTTCTCCAAAGAATTTTAAGAGGATCTTCATCATGTCTCATGAGCCATTTACAGAGCAACTTATGAGCGATAAAAATTTCCTCTGAATGAAATGACTCATTATCGTCCACGTGAGGCCTTTTCTCCGCAATAAAAAACTCTGCAAAACTGTGGCAGTATGATAGCAAAACTACAGCTTGCACCGTTTTTAATGATGTGTGCCATCTGGTGTCAGAAATCTCCTGAGAAAATGTTTGCTGTTACTCAACAAATCAAAAAAACAACGCTCCGTTAGCCTTGCCGCTCGAGTGCGAAGCTAAAGACGCAAACTTTGCCCACTGTTCTCTTGGCTGAGAGAGTACGATCTGGGTTGAGGTCTATGAGTTTGCAGTTCATTGTCTTCCTGCTTGTCTCTAGGGGTGTCTCGACTTACTGGGTCATGAAATCAGCTCTAGACATAAAAGATGCTGCCATGAGCTGCCCTCCATGAGTGATACGCTGGAGTCAAATGCTCTGGAGCATGAACAGATGTGATGGAGCTTTACCTTTGGCAGTGATCTGACTTTTCCACCGCTGCTGTACCACAGAGAGTCGAGTGTTAGACGTGCGACAGAGCAGCTACAGCCCAAGGCACAGCAGCATGTGTAGCGCTCCCTTTGGAAAATCCCACAGTTTGTGTCCATCACGGCCTCGTAGTGGAAGTACACCAGCTTCACTTTTTTTTCTTTTCCCCGTCTTTTTTGTTTTTTTTGCAGCTGCTCGCTGAAAACTGTGTAGGATCAGCAGATCAGTGAGAGTTAGACATATCGCCGCTGACATTTCTGCCTCCCCAGCCACAAACAAAACACACTGCAGAGACTCGCGCTTTTTTATTCCATTGACACTTTGATTTCCCCGAGCTGCGCAGTTTATTATTTTACCAATTATTCCTTTTCCTTTCAGCATCATGAATAAGAGATGTCTGCCCTCAAAAAATAAAAGCCAACCTCACCCACGGGCCCTAAAAAGTCTACATTAGTCAGAGTAATTAACTACGGACTCTCACGATTGTCTGCTCTTGAACAATCATCTGAACATCTTCAAAGCGACTCAGCTCTTTTTTTTCTTGCTAATGTTACAGTGCTACAGTCCACTGCACTGATCCTCCACTGTTTAATCTTCAGATACTGAAATAATAAAAAGACTTTAAAGTCTCAGTCCAATGGTTAAAGTGCTAATGTCTCATTAAACGTAGGTGAAACATCAGGCTGTGCCCCGAATCTTTGGGGATTAAGTCTCAATTAACAAATTACATGACTACACTGTAAAAAAATAGCTGTAAATTTACAGCGAGTCTGCTACAGTATTTTACTGTAAATCACAGTATTTACAGTAAATTATTGTATTATTCAATTACAGTAATATGCTGTAAATTTGAAATACAGTAGTGTTCCTGTAAAAATACGGTAAATGGCTGGGAACTCTGCTGCCAGTGTTTTACTGTAAAATATACAAGATTTTTTTTACAGTGTATGAAAACATGGCTGTGATAAACTGTTGTGCAAGATCTTTATTAAAGGTTTGTAAATTGAAAGTAAATCTCAGTAAATTCACATCCAATCAGCTACTTCTTACAACAGAGCTACTGTCCCCCTAGAGGTGTGTGATACTGCAAAGATATAACATCATTGTTAGCCAAATTTCACCTTTTTTCAGGGCCACATTGAGCAGGGCCACAGTTAGCAGCTTTTATTTTGGTGGAAGATGGATGTTCTTCAGTGCTGCAGTGCCAGTGATGAATGAGTGGATCAGACACAGCAGTGCTGCTGGAGTTTTTAAACCCTGTGTCCACTCTCTGTCCACTCTGTGAGACGTTAGCTGATCTGCTGCTGTGCAGTTTGTGTTCATCGTCTTTTAGTCCTTCCTCAGTGGTCACGGGACGCTGCTGACTGGATGTTTTTGGTTGCTGATCTATTCTCAGCACTGCTGTGTCTGATCCACGCCCCACCACCACGTCAGTGTCACTGCAGCGCTGAGAATGCTCTGTGGGGGTTGTATGGGGGCCCTGACCATTGAAGAACAGGGTGAGAAATGGGCAAACAAGTATGCAGATCAACATATAGACTACAGTCTACAATTGTAGAACTGCAAAGTGCTCCTGTGTGGTCAGTGGAGCTGGGAAAATTGAAAATGAATGTGGAGACAAGGAGGTACATGTTATTATTATGGCTGATTAGTGTATGTATGTAGATTTTCTGCCTGATCCTCTGTTACACTGCACTAATTATTCTCTCCCGAATGAATCCTGAAGACCACCATATTGTCAGAAAAGTCATTATTCACAGTAATTTAACAGAATAATGATGTCCTCTTTTTGTCCTTCCCTATGTCATTAGCCTACAAATGTCTTTTAATGATCCACATAGTTCAGAGACTCGAAAAACACTGATAATACCCATAATCTACTCAGAAAAGCATAATATAAAACATATATTATAACGTCATATCACTCAGAATCCCCACCCTTAAAACCACAGAGTCTGGGCCTTTAGTTTATGGTAAAACCGTCATTGATTTTACTTTTAGAAACAGGTTTGTGTCGTGTGTTGTTCCCTTCGACAGCAGTGATGTAAGCCACCAGTGTCGTCCACATGAACGCATCTGTCTCAGAGGACTGTCCCAGATTTGTCCCATGATGAATGGTAGCACTCTGTCCCCAAAGCTGCTTATGCTTCTACCAGGGAAATAAATCCAAAATAGGCCAGAGCTCTGACCAGCACTGACATGTTTTTTTCTCTTTATTTAATTCAATGACCTTCCACGGCTCAATCACCAGAAAGTGCATTTGCTGCAAAACTGCGTGTTAACCCTTAAATGCTCTCGGCTACCTTTTAATCCACATCTTTAATAACATCACGCCTCAAAGCTGCTGCCGTATTGATCCCAATGTTTAAAGAGCAGGTTCTTACAAAGGAATATTTGTCACAAACTCACTTTTTGAGCAAGAAAAATGCTACAAACAGGAAGTGGATGTTTTTTTCAGCGTAACATTTCAACACGAATGTTTTTGTTCTCTGCTGTAAAGTCGCCATTTTGGAATTATTTTCTCTTTAATGGCTAAAGGAATGTGTTTCCTTTTGTTGGATCCTGTGTACGGTTAAGCTGATGTGATTAAATGTATATTTACCTTCACTTTATGCCACCAGCTGGTAGCTCATTGTTAGCGGTGGTTATTTGCTGAACGTTGCTTCCTGTGATGCTGAACATTATTTATTTATGTGCACAGGTCCCAGTCGGTGGTGGAGCCTGGAGTGCTTAAGCGGCCAGAAAAAGTGAAAAACGAAGAGGAGAACATGCAGCCGCTGCTCTCGCTGGACTAAAGGCTTTTAATTCCCACGGCCGCAAGCAAAAACTTCAAGGGCCGAGCACTGGGGAGAAGCGCACCCAGTTCCAAACAAAAAAAATGTACAAAGGAAGAGAACAAACCAGAAAAAAAAACATAAAAACGTCAGAGAAAGAAAGAGATGGAAGATGAGGAAGAGAGCCTGTGGAAACACTGGGGGAAGAGAGTGACAGTGTTATTCAGAGGGATATTTTTGAAGCCAATAGCTAATGGAAGAGATCCATATGTTATAACTGTTAAGTGCCAAACTCCAGTCTGTAAATACACTTCTGTGAATCTACGCTTGGGATTCTGGGAGAGAGACCGTGACTCCCTGAGCACGTGTAAAAGACTGCTGTGAATATTTCTGTATGTGCTTTCTCGTGATCAGTTCGTGGAGAGTGGTGTCATAGGAGACTGGGGAGAGGGGGGGGGGGGGGACGGTAGGGTTGGGGTGGGGGATGTGTGCAGGGCTTTTGGGATTTCAAAAATGTCCAAATCACCAAGTGCAGCTCAGGATTTATGATCAATGATTAGTACATTAAAAAAAAACAAAAAACAACAAAAAAAAGGCAGAAAAGCATATGGCTATTAACTGTGTCGTATAAGCATATGCTGCTTTCATTAGGGTAAGTGCAGAAAAGTCAGTGGTACAGGTCCTAGTCTTTGGAAGCAAATACCCCTTTACACTGTACACTACAGTGAGGCGTAACCAATTACACACTGCAAATATATATATACATATATATCACAGTAAGTGAAAAACATCTAAATCTAGTAAATATCTCTAATATTTCTCATGAGATTTTGAGTAAGAACTTACTTTCATTTAGAGAAATGGCGGATAACTGGCAATTATCAAAAAAGCTAAACCATCTGCATCAATTATTGAAAGAATAAGGCTCTTTCACTGGATAAACAAGGACACGAGAGTGTGATGTGAACACAATAGCACCCCCTTGTGGAGCAGTACCAAAAAGGGAGCGAGTGCACCCCCTTGTGGATCATTTTAGGCAAAACCTGACTGAACATTGCCACCTTGTGAAGCAGTGTATAAATGTGACTGAGTGGCCCCATCTTGTGGAGGATTGTTGTGATCAACTAATGTAGGTGAACGAGTATGTGAGTGAGTGAGTGAGTGAGTGAGTTAGAAGCCAGTTCCATGAGGCGCTTTATTTCCAAAAGATTGAAAAATTTTATTATGAGAAATGTTACGAATATTCACTCAATTTAAGAAGATTTCACTGGCTGGGATATTTTTGCAGTGTTTTTTTTTCTTCATATAAAATAATATTGTATTGATTTCTGCACAGCCTAATCTGCGCATCCTGCATACACAGTATTGGGTCTTGAGGGGCCTATATATGATTCAGTTAGTGTTTCAGAGGTATTTGTAGTTGTGTTTATTGAACGCCCCCCCACCCACACTTCTGTTAGCTAGATTACAGTCCACACTGAATATGCTGTTCTCGTTTATTACGTACAGAAAGTACATTTGCCAATGCCATGTGCTTATTAATACATACACAGTATGACTGAACATTTGTGGACACCTGCTCAGCCAAAATTTCTTCTGAAATGAAGATTATATATAGGGAGTTTGTCTCACTTCACTGAAGTACCAGCTTGTACTGTTCTGTTGGATTGACAGTAAACTTTGTAGAGATTGGATGGCACTGGATGAGTAGTCTTGGATTGCAAACATCAGATAAACTCATGGTGCCACAGATGGGAGGTTCATGCCCTAGCCAATTCTTAGTGCGCTCATGTGCAGTTGCCCCAGGACATTCTGTTCCATTTAATTTCTATGTTACTTTGGAGGCTAATTGAATGTCTTTGTCCACAATTGTGGCATGTATCTAAATTCACTACTTATGAGAGGTGCCCCTAAATGTCTGAACATATATTAGTAAGATCCCGTATATTTTGAGTAGATTTTTGCATTCAAAGACATGCCACAGATAGGCTATTTTAATGGGGATTGTATTAAAAATGAACTCAGTCTTCAGTCATTATTTTTTTCCCAGGCAAATCAGCTGTGAGCCTTGAATATAGAGGCTGGAGTTTACAATGAACTGTGATGAACTCTAGGTTGTATTGATTAGGCCTGTTATTATTCAGAGCCTGTGAGCAGGGCATTGGCATTGGCAGGATCAAAATCAAGCAATACTTAGTGGCTTTTATTTATAATCAGTTATTTACGTTTAAATTTAAAAGCATCAAGTTTTTTGCAGGTGTTAACGTAATCAGAGAATCCCTTGTCCTCTTGATTTTTCACGCGAGAAGATGAAGGTAGGCCTAACTGCACTATATTTTATGTTTAGTTCTAAAATGCCCGCTGTGCATTGTGAATTGAATGTTGTTACAAATTGCAACACATTAATGTTAGATAATCATAGAACATTCATAGAGCAGCTTGTTGTAATGATATACCACACGGTCTGGTCTAAAGATTTAGCCGAAGCTAGTGCTAGAGCTACAGCTACTGCACATTCTGGGTTTGGACGTTGGTTTCTATGGTTGTTTCTAAAGCTGAGTGTTAATCTTAGTGCTATAGGGCCAGGTTTAGTGTCATTAAACATATTTATACAACTTGTTAAACCTTTTGGGCTGAACTGTGTTGAAATCAGTCACTAACATGGGTATGCCATTAAATTATTTTGGGTCTCTTTTAAAAACCCAGAGTACAATAGATAACATTTGTAACCAGTTTCCCAGTGCTTTGGCTAGCTAGCTAGCTAGCTCTAGTCCACACAACTAGAAAAAACAAGCCCACTAGCAGTAACACATTGATGTTTTGTAAACCTAAAGCTGGTTTAGCAGAACTAGCTAGCAACACTGCAGTGCTCTTGCTAGCTAGCTTGCTACAACCACTAAACTGGGAAAACAAGCAAGAGAGTAATAGCCCAGTGCTGTTTTCTTGTCATAAAACTGTTTAGTTTAACTGTTTTTTCAATCTTGCAAGAAGAAATGTTAACATTTACTGTATGTAATATGTTTCACACTTCTAAGGCTACTGAGGGCCCTTTATTAGCCATGATAATGTATATCCCTGAGTTAGCCACGAGATTGTTGAATCTCCTAACATTTGGGGTTGTTTAGAGATTTCACACTTGTTTCAAACCTAAAAAGTGGACATTTCAACCTTTATCCCAACATTTCTCCTGGTTATCTCCAGATGTTTTCATCATGAGAGCATGCTATCCAAATAGCTTTGGGCTTTGTGTTTTGGTTTGGTTCTGTTGCATTGGATTTGAATTGTGCAGTCTTACCTCCCGAGTCCTAGGTTCTTTCTCGTCTACTATAGTTGTGTTAGCCCCAGTATGGTGAAAAAGCTAAAACAGCACTTTGCTGATCCGCTTATACATATTTAAGTGAAGGAAATTTCAATATGAATTTTCATGTAATGTAGACACAAGGACAGCTGCAGGCGTAACACAATATATGCCTTGGTGCAGCCACAATGTGAATACATTTTAGAGCTGATTTACATCCAATTCACATTTTTATATATCATTTTTAACAGCGTATAGTAACAAAATAGTACAACTGTGGACAATCTAGGGACAAAAGGGCAAAACTGGGCAGTGTTAATGTCACCAAAACAGTCCACGGTAGTGTTATTGTAGTCAAATGAAACAGAGTTGTGACGCAATAACACACTGTGCAACTATTGCAGCCACATGGTGTACCTCGCATTGTCTCTCCCTAAGAAATGTAGACGTTCTCTTGAAACTTTAAACAGTGTTTTTCTGATGATAAACATTCCTTTAGCGAGTGTTCAAGGCTTATATCTCCTTTAATCCATTTTGTCTTCTGCTAACGGCTGTGAGCCACTCAAATATGAGTAAACTGGGGTGATTATGTAGGCTAATCAGCTTCAGGAGTAATATCTCTACTCTGTTTTTGTGCAGTCCTCCCACATTTTGAGCAGCGTTAACTAAATAATGCATATGTCTGAGCTGTGCTTCTGCGTGTTTAGGCTTTTCTGTGCAGAATGTGTCCAGTTTGTGCTGAAACTGGGGTAAAAGCACTTGGTACATTAGGTATACGGTGCTGGGTTTCAGATTAATTTTCCTAATAACTACGTTCCTGTAACAAGATTTAAGAGAGAATAATAAACATTTGAATCACACAATGTTAGTGCACCATTTGTTCCAGTTTTCTCTCGTTAAGCAGAAGGTAGGTTGTGGCTAACAAGGTCCTGGGTGTCCACCACACTGCGCAGTATAGTTTTCCCTGCTCTAACACGGACTTTAGGAGTTTGAGACGGTGGTTCCTAATGCCTCCCTGTGGATTCATTGACTATATTTTTTTGCACTTGTTCTTGCTCTGATGCACCCGACTCAGCTCATAAAGGGCTTTATAATTACCTGGCGAGTCCATTCAGGTGTATAGGACTGGGACTGGGAACTACTGGCTTAAGAATGTGCTGATTCGTTAAATCAGGAGGCGGAGAGGGGAGACAGTTAACCCTTAGTAGCCACAGCTATCACCAGCATGCCATTTTACAGGAACGCTAGGTTAGATGTAGTGTTTTAGCTCCTGGTAATTCACTTCTTTTACAGCACTATCCACAAATCAAGGAGTGGGGGTGCCTTCCTACACAGTTACACAGTGCGGTTTCTGCAGTAGCAATGAACAAGGCTGTATTACAGGTCACTGGAGCACCACAGTAGCTGTAAATTTACAGTAAAAATACATGTTTTTCACTGAAAATAGGGGCAAATTATTTAATTTATTCTTCACTCAGCACCAGTGCAGTCTTGATATTCAGAAAGAAAAGCATACTTTCTGTAGAATGTGCCAGGTTTTTGTTCATTCACATTTCACATTGAAAACACAGAATGTAAATTGAATGTAAACGTACCTCAATGTAATTTGTATTAACTCAAGTACATTTCAAATGTACGGCAGATTTAAACTAATAGCTGTTGGTTTCTTAAAGTCACACTGTGCGGGATCGTCCCACGACTGGACTTGTGTTTAATTACAGATTGTTTAAGATGCGATGGGTCGTATTTGGGAGGACGAGACTGCTCGACACAAGTTCAATGCAACAGCTCTGTAGGACACTGCTGAGTGGTTTAAACTGAGGCTAGCTACATGCGTAGGTTATTTTGTGCATACGAACTGGACTCTTTTGAAGGGCGTATTTCAAGCCTCCGCTTTTCCGTTCTCGTTCTGATGAACCGTGGGCCGGCGCGGGCCTTCAGCGGCTGGAGAGGTGAAACAGACAGGAAGTGACATTTCAGATTCGGCGAGTAAATGTCACGCAACTGCTTTGCGCTGCTTTGTGTCCTGCCAGAGGTTTCCCTGCCGCCAGCCGGTGTTAGCTTCTCTTTAGTCTTTATGGAGTAGTGACGTGTAAAATAAAACGTGGTATATGTTTTACCAGGAAAGTTTTTTCTTAACTGTCAATCCTCAAACGGTGCTGTGGATTGAACCGGGTTCAGTTTTACAGTCAGGACCAGTGTCTAAAGATCACTTATGTGTTATTTCTACTCTTTCTCATGCACCGCTGTGAACAGCCTTTGATTTTTGATATAATTTTTTTTAAGCTTTTGGAATGTTTCTCAAATTGTCTCCATTTTTGAGCCTTGCTTTGTTACACACACACACACACACACACACACACACACTCTCGAATGAAAATGTTAATGTATAACCACAACAACCAAAGCTATCCCACTCAATGAGACAAAGAATAGTCCTCTGCTTTTCTAAAGATCCATTGCTTACTTTAAGAGTATTTCAGTATTCTGTTATTCCTTGAGTATCTCCGAGCTTTTTATTCTTCTTCTTCTTCTATTTTAATCATTTATTTAACTTTCATATCACCTTGATTGTATATAATATTAATATTGATATTAATATTGAAGGCCCATACAGTATAAAGATGTTATCAGAGAGGAAACCCTTTGGGATTTAAAGGGAAGTGTTAGACAGGGGTAAATATGTGTATATGTCCTTATGAGCAAAACCGCTGAAATAAGTTATGTAACTGAAACGGAAAGAAACAAAATAGAAACAATAAATATTGATACACATCATTTCAACAACTCCCAGCTCTTTTCTTTTTCGTCTTAAATTCACGTCTGCGTCTCTGTGGTTTCTTCGCATTTTGACCATTGTTAGCCCCATTTAATTTGACACTGACGTGGTGGTGGTGTGTTAGTGTGTGTTGTGCTGGTGTAGAGTGGATCAGACACAGCAGTAGCTGCTGGAGTTTTTAAACCCCTCAGTGTCTGGACCGAGAACAGTCCACCGACCAAAAACATCCAGCCGACAGCGTCCTGTGTCACTGATGAAGGACTAGAGGACGAGCGACACACACTGTGCAGCGACAGATGAGCTACTGTCTCTGACTCTACATCTACAAGGTGGACCAACGAGGGAGGAGTGTCTCACAGAGTGGACAGAGAGTGGACACAGGGTTAAAAAACTCCAGCAGCACTGCTGTGTCTGATCCACTCTACACCAGCACAACACACACTAACAAGTCATACCTGCTCTGTGGGGGTCCTGACCAGTGACGACTAGGGTGTAATGTGCTCCTGTATGGGCAGTTGATCTCAGAGAATGGAGAGTTAAGGTAGGAAACAATGTGGGTTTAATGTTGTGGTTGATCAGTGTGAGTGAGGTGGTTAGCTGTAAATGTAGCTCCCACTGAAGGTGTGTATAACACTGGAGGAAGATGATGAATGGGGCTGACATTTTAAGATTTTGTATGTTTTTTTATAGAGGGAGGTGGTTGATGCCATGGGCTCACACAGGACGTCCTGCTGCAGGATCCTTCCTCCAGCCCCCACTCACCTTCTGCGCCACCCACTCATATCCTCTGCACTGCCAAAGCTCAGGGCACAGCCTAGAAAGCTATGGCCAGAAGCAGTAGAGAATTCTCTGGCTTTCCTACATCATTTAGTTATGTGTCCTTGAGGGTTTACTGTATCTACCAGCAACTTCTAATGAGAAGAAGCAGAGGACCTTCAGTAATTAAAAGATATTTGTCAAATCCAAGACTCTCATAATGTTACTGTTGTTGTAACTGCTGTGTTCTCCAGACTCGTGTAGTTTCTCCATCGGTGAGAGCGCTTGCCTTTCCGTTCCTCCGGCAAGATCCTGAGATGCCAGAGCTAATACTGTGCTCACAGTCACTCGTCCACTCGAGCCGGCAGCCTCCACATTGCACAGATCGCCCGGGACTGAAGTGGACGCGGTGAAGCAGAGGGGCCGCCCTCAGGACACTCATCTGCTGTTCGTGCTCAGAGACCAGAGAGCAGCAGTGCTACATGACTCATGTTTTTGTTTTCCTGTGGCACATGCACGTTACTCACCTGGGTGAGCTCTTTTAAAACAATGATGTCATGCTTGCAATTGGCAGAAGGTTGTGTGCAAACCCTTTATTAAATGATGTGTGGATTTAAGAGGTCAGAAGTCATGCATCCTCTACACTGCTGTACGTCTTTCTCCGCTGACCGTACAGGAGCACGTTGTTGTTCTACTATTACAGACCATCTTCAGCCCTCAGGACCCCCACAGAGCAGGTGTGATGTGGTGGTGGATCATTCTCAGCGCTGCAGTGACACTGACGTGGTGGTGGTGTGTTAGTGTGTGTTGTGCTGGTGTAGAGTGGATCAGACACAGCAGTTCTTTCTGTTTGTCTTTAAAGATGATGCCTGTAGGAAGCTGATGGTGATCGTTCAGTTAACGTCATTAAAGTTATTACAGTCAACATTAAAGGCGTAGGTTACGAATTAATCAAAAGACACATTCTATAAAATTCAAAAGATGTTTCATCACTGTTTGCTGCTCTTCTGACCGTTTGTGCTCTTTTTTTTAATTTTTTTATGGAGCCCCAGTGTCTGTAAATTAATGAAAAAAACAAACTGGCTCATTCCGGTATGCTAGTCTCTCTCTCTCTTTCTCTCTCTCTCTCTCTTTCTGTCTTTCTCTCGCTCTCTCTCTCTCTCTCTCTCTCTCTCTCTGTCTCTGGCTCTCTCTCTCTCTCTCTCTTTCTCTCTGTCTCTGGCTCTCTCTCTCTCTCTCTCTGTGTGTCTTTCTCTCTCTCTCTCTTTCTCTCTCTCTCTCTCTCTCTCTCTCTCTCTCTCTCTCTCTCTCTCTGCTCATGGCAGAGGCATCTGGAGTTATAATAGAAAATGGAAAGAATTCGGAAAGCCAGAGCTAAGATGAGGATATTGCCCTTTTCCTGCTCCATAGAGGGGTAACACTGACATATATTTGATGTTTCTTGTGTTTTTTCACTTCTTGTGAAAAAAACAAGTCTCCAAACTCAGTAGATGGCTAACTGCAGTACAGAAAGAGCTACAAAACTAAACAACACGAGTGACCAATGAGTTTCTGTGGTAATTCAAACAGTGAATAAAAACTTACATACAACAGTCATTATTCTACCCTCAAATATACCATTCCACCTTAAAAAGTCTGGAGCTTAAAGCTGCGTTTCCCCACAATCGTAGATGCTCCCCTTAATCAGATTATCATTTGCTTTGTAAACAGTCATCAGTACATTTGTTTTTAAACTGGTAAAATCACTAATATTAATTATGTGAGGTGCCTCTGAATCAACCTTTAAGGGTTTCATTAATTTCATCATCTTCTGTAACTGCTTTATCCTGTTCAGGGCTGCAGTGGGTCCAGAGCCAACATGGAATCACTAGACAACAGTCACTCATTCACTCAGTCACTCTCACACTTTCCAGTAGACAGTTCCACACACTCACTCAGTCACTCACACATTCCCAACCTGGGGCAGCTTCACACACTCACTATAGACGAACTGTGGGAGGAAACCCACACAGACACAGGGAGAACACAACGCAGTCCTCACCGAGAGTGACCTCAGGATGAACACACAACCCCAAGACTCTGGAGCTGTGTGACATCAGTTGAAGCCCCACCATGTCGTACACAAAATGGCTTCTTTTCGAGGGGGAAAAATAAGTGTATGAAACATGTTTTGGGTCCAAACTTAATTTTGCATTGGAAATATGAGACTAACCTAGATAGAAAATGTACTGGAAATGCATGTCCCACTAATAAGCATTGTACCAACTGCCTGCCTGTATCATCCCCCACTTGGCACCGAGTTTGCTGAGGTGTTAAGTAATCTCAAACAGACTTGCTTACACAGGCCTGGCGCCAGAACTAAATCCGGAGTGGAGCATCCAAAAATCACAGAGGGGCCGGGCGTGTGTGAAGAGCATCCACATATCAGGACAACACATACAGCAAAGGAAAAGAAGGTGTGAGATATCTACACTCTGAACATCCAGGACACTGAATTACGGTTCTGCTCATTTAGAAAAGTGCATGTGCTGATTTATGTTCCTATAACTATCCCAACATGCTGCCACTGGAAAGTTGATGCCCATGCTGCCATGCTAACAACTATCTGCTGTGGAAGCTTTCAGAAACATGCACAAAACAGTAGGTTTAATGGAGCATGATGATTCTTTATTTAATAAGGCAATGCCTCTCTAATTAGGGCGGCACGGTGGCGCAGTAGGGTCCTGGAGGTTGTGGGTTGGAGTCCCGCTTCGGGTGACTGTCTGTGAGGAGTGTGGTGTGTTCTCTCTGTGTCTGCGTGGGTTTCCCCCGGGTGACTGTGAGGAGTGTGGTGTGTTCTCTCTGTGTCTGCGTGGGTTTCCTTCGGGTGACTGTCTGTGAGGAGTGTGGTGTGTTCTCCCTGTGTCTGCGTGGGTTTCCTCCGGGTGACTGTCTGTGAGGAGTGTGGTGTGTTCTCCCTGTGTCTGCGTGGGTTTCCTCCGGGTGACTGTCTGTGAGGAGTGTGTTCTCCCTGTGTCTGTTTTCTGGCCTGTTTCCTCCCACGCTCCAAAAACACACGTCGGTAGGTGGATTGGCGACTCAGGTATCCATAGGTGTGAGTTTGTTGCCCTGTGTAGGACTGGCGCCCCGTCCAGGGTGTGTTCCTGCCTTGTGCCCAATGATTCCAGGTAGGCTCTGGACCCACCGCGACCCTGAATTGGATAAGGGTTACAGATAATGAATGAATGAATGAATGCCTCTCTAATTGACCACCTGACACTCTTCCTGTGCTTTGGTAGTTTCTCACACTGTAGTGATGATACCTATAAACACCTCAGTGGTAGCTTTTACTGCCCTTAATTAAGAAACGCAACATTTTATATTCGTTTTTCATACCGAGTTTGGGTTGGTTTGATAAATCCAGACTTGTTCTGTTTTTCGATTTTTGTCAGAGATATCATGAAAATATACAGGTATCCGACTTTCTGGAGAAGAGACTGAAGTGGAATTTCAAGGTTAAAGGCTTATAGGTTAAAGTTCTATGGCGGCAAGACATCAAAACAAGGCTGATTACTGATTCAGCAAGTGGGGTCAGCGCCTAGAGGTCGGTGACTAAGACCGTGAAGCCAGCGCTGCTTCGTGAAATAATAATCTTTCTAAAATGTTGGCGATAGTTCCACCACTGAGTCTGTGAATGGAAGGAGAGCAGACATACTCGCCAGACTGTTACAGTAGTGGAAGATTCTTTGGGAGGAAAATTGAGTGACTTAAGGCAGAATATACAAAACAAAATAAAATAAATAAATCACAGCTGGAGCCTCATTTTTATTATTTATGTGGAGGCAGTGCAGTATTGAGCATGAAGCACATCACAGTAATTTAGTCCTCTGGCTGACCCACATAACCACACACTCATCAGCTGCTCAGGCTGGGGACTGGGGGCCGGCACCTCGGCTAAGATGATGTTTATTTCAGCCGGGAAGCCGTGGAGAATTTAGCTCAAAAATAGTGTGCTCCTTTTTTTATGCCGGTTCTTAATGGATGTGGGCTAAGTCAGGCCCAGTCAGGGGGAATTAGAGCCTTGCGGAGTCAGAAACGGCTCCATCTGCTTCCGTTTCCGCCCAATAACTCGGAGCATTAGATTAAATTAATGACATGAATGCCTCTAACAAGGAGGAGCAGACAACAGCTGAAAAAATAAAAAGCCCTCTGAGGAGAAAAAAGAGGAATGTTCAAGGAGCGTACGCCCCCAAAAGCCCAGCTTTTCACTTCAGCTGTGATTCACACTGCAACCCAGACAACAATGGAAACATCAGAAACAAACTGAGTCACACTCGAAATGATGGAATCGCAGTACATTTCAAGTAACTCAAATCTATGCATTATACATTATGGGATGTTGGTGCAGAAGGTTCACCAGAGTGCTGTTGGCAATACCATGACACTGGACACACAGCCTCACTTGGGCCTGCGAGGTTGCGAACTGGATACTCTCAGCTGCAAATGCTCCACCCACAAGTCGATGGGGAGTCTGGTACTGGCTTGTGGTTGGTCCGTTTGCATGTCAGTCAAATTAATTCTTGTTAGTTCTTGGCCACTTTAAATGGTGAAAAGTACCAGACTCTGCCTTGACTCTGGCGATGCAAGACTACTATCTGGGCCCTAAAGGACTGGCGATGTGTGGCGTGGCCTGGTCATGGCTTCGGACTAAAGAAAAGGTTTGTGTGTTGCAAAAGCCCCAGGGGCCATGGACCTCCCCAGGCACTCTGGTGAGTCTTCTGCTCCCATATCCCATGAAAGTTAAAGAATACTGCACTGACATACGGAATATGTTTCTGGGGCTTTCCGAATTGAATGTGGATATGATTCCTTTGAAAGTGGCCAGATGTTGCCAGTCATGATCATTAAGCTCCTGTGGGGACTACTGTGCTGTCCACTGTCCTATTCCAAGTACAAGTGACAGTGTGGATCGAGGAATATTAAATGCCCCCACAACTTCAGAAATTGAATATCCCACCTGTTTGGCACCTCATTTGCCTCATGACAACAACTCAGTTTCCTCTGGGTGACTGTCTGTGACGAGTGTGGTGTGTTCTCCCTGTGTCTGCGTGGGTTTCCTCCGGGTGACTGTCTGTGACGAGTGTGGTGTGTTCTCCCTGTGTCTGCGTGGGTTTCCTCCGGGTGACTGTCTGTGAGGAGTGTGGTGTGTTCTCTCTGTGTCTGCGTGGGTTTCCTCCGGGTGACTGTCTGTGAGGAGTGTGGTGTGTTCTCCCTGTGTCTGCGTGGGTTTCCTCCGGGTGACTGTCTGTGAGGAGTGTGGTGTGTTCTCCCTGTGTCCGCGTGGGTTTCCTCCGGGTGACTGTCTGTGAGGAGTGTGGTGTGATCTCTCTGTGCCTGTGTGGGTTTCCTCCGGGTGACTGTCTGTGAGGAGTGTGGTGTGTTCTCCCTGTGTCTGCGTGGGTTTCCTCCGGGTGACTGTCTGTGAGGAGTGTGGTGTGTTCTCCCTGTGTCTGCGTGGGTTTCTTCCGGGTGACTGTCTGTGAGGAGTGTGGTGTGTTCTCCCTGTGTCTGCGTGGGTTTCCTACTACTACTTCATAATTAATTTACCTACAGCTATCCTATGACTTTTGGCACGTCAGTGTATTTACTTTAACAAAACATGGTTCACCCCTCTGAGGAGACTCATCTTGGACTTGCCCGGTTTGGATTGCTTCTGTCCATCTCCATCTCCGTGGATCCACCCACTCTTCATGTCATACACCTGTGATCCAGCAGGTTATGATAATGTACAAGTCTATATACTTCTATGAGTTGCTGGCTTTATCTCCAAGTTTCTGAGCCAAAGTCAGGGCATTTTTTTTTTGGAGACAGATGCAAAGCCATAATTAAATAGTAAAAGTACAAAAATAGCAAGTAACTTACAGAACTACAGAGGAATTTCTTACAACATCCAGCATCTATCCAGATCTATCATCTTTCTGAAATAAGAAGTTAAAGTACCAATGACAGTGGTGCAACCCAATCAATAATCATGGAATTTGAGTATGTAAATCCACAAAATTTAATTTTATTCACTTTCTGTAAGTGCTTCATTTAGATTAGGGTTGCCATGTGTCCAGAGCCTACCTGAAATCACTGGACGCAAGGCAGAAACCCCACATTCCTGCCCCGGGCAACACACACTTACCGGTTTGGACAATTCCACACTATTTGGGTTTTCTCCAGGTGCTCCACACATTTGACTGACACGGAGAGAACACATCACACTCTTCAGAGACAGTGACCCCATTAGAAGCTAGAACCCAGCAAGACCCAGGAGCTATATTCCAGCCGCTGTGCCGCCCCTGGCACAAATCCATCAATATTTAAATTAAGAGCATGTGATTAAATGTGAGTAAATGTAACTAATTATTCTCCACCTCTGTTGGCCGGTCACATATTAAATCCAGTTATAATTTCACATCGCTGTAACTGTGTACAATTCTTAACATTTGAAGTCTTAAAGCCACCCCAGCACTGAGCGGTGGAACTGTTTTCTTCAGTGTGGAGCTCTCCTACCACTGGGACACCATTCTGATGAATAGGACTGGTGTTTGTGATGGAGATCTAACTAATCATCCAAAGTCAGTACCTGTTCTCACCAGTGTTTGAGGCTGAATGCTATAAAATCCTCAAAAAACTCTATCATCAATCTTCCTTACAGAGGAAACACAAGGCAAGTGCAAGTCCAACTTTGGCCACAGGCTGTAACACCAGATTCGAATTCCTCACCCCATAAATTCCCTTATTTTTATTGCGTCTGGGTATAAAGCTACTTTATGCATCTTGTTCTCGGGGCAAATCATTACAAATTTGTTCACATTGACTAAAGCAGCTGGGTCATATGCCTGTATTAAATCATGTAACAGTATCGGATTGATTACTCTTGACTGGACCATTCCTAGAAGTCTGTTTCATATGATTCAGGCCAGCTACGAGTCACTCAGTCCCATAGACCAATCACAACAGACCTGAATGTGTTTGTATTGAGCAGGACAAAGAGGAACGGAAGCCTGTACTGAGTTATAGATGTCAGTGTCCAGTCGAATTGTATGTACTCACTGAAAGATTAAAACTACCCATTATTCATACGCTGTTCTGTGTATATTCTGGTGTTTATTCTTCACTCTATTCATTGGTTATATACTTTTCTTTGTTTATACACTACTCTTTGTTATTCTGTTTATAGACTACCTTTTTGTTTAAAAACTGCTCTCTTTGTACACTGTTATATTTGCTTCTTTGTTTATACAAGGCTCTGTGTTCATTGAATACTCTCTACACAGTTTTTTTTTAGTTCTGTGCTGCTATTTTTGTTTATACACTGCTTTTTGTTTGGACAATGCTCTGTGTTTAAACACTGCTCTTGTTTTCCTCTTCTTCTGAGGGGCGTGCTTCCTGTCACAGTTGCCTCAGCAGTGCTCCCTTGTGGCCAGGACCCAGAATTCTGTAAATCTGCTTGTGACAACTCCAGCACTTAAAAAGTACTCTATAAATAATACTGATCTGATTTGGGCTGTGTGTGCGCTGCCCTGTGAAGGACTGGCGCCCCCTCCAGGGTGTGTTCCCACCTTGCGCCCAATGATTCCAGGTAGGCTCTGGACCCACCGCGACCCTGAACTGGATAAGGGTTACAGACAATGAATGAATTAACTGAATTGAATGCCCCAGTAGAAGACCAGTAGTGATGTGGTATTGCACTTTATTGGCAACAATTTGTGACATGCCCTTCAACAGAAATATCTACAACAAAACAGAACCCTCATGCAAAAAATGACCATTACACCACACAGAAATTGTGAACATCCCCAACTTAAAAGATTAATCATTTACTGACAGCTAAATTCAACACTTTTCATTGTTTAGTTTACAGAACACATCTCATCCTTGAACTCCGCGGTACTGTACAAAAGTCAGACAGCACCCTTCATGTTTAACTCTCAAGAGCTGGTGTAACACCAACCCTGTCCCCAACAGCAAAGCTCCACACTCATGTCAGTTCTGAACATTTCCAGAGTGGTCTGTGTTCAGCCTTCCACCGTGAGAAGACCACAACTCAACACTATGGATCTGAAAGATGTGGAGCTGGAAAAAAAAGCTTGTACTGAGAAGAGGACACCAAATAACTTTGAAATAATAAGCTGCAATCCTCAGAACGTGGACTGGCCTCCCCAGAGCCCAGCCTCAACACCACCGAGTGCAGAAAATATAAGACTGAACTTCTGAGAAGTGGAAACTCCTACAGAGATATGTTCTCTGCCGTTCTGTCAAATGATGGAAGCTGTAACAAAGGCAAAGGGTGGACACAGTAAACACTGGACATTGTCTATATTTATATAAGTAGCTGATGCTTCTGATCAACTACAGAATGGTTGATTTGACTGGAAATGGAGTAAATAAAGGGTGGTCTCTGACTTTTGCTCAGTACAGTACCCTCACAAACTCTGACAATGGTATTGCCTCAGACTGTAAATCATCTGATAAAATATTCCAGTTTCCTCAACAGTGTTGCTGTTAATTGAGAGGAAATGTAGCTGGAATCCTCACCAACAAACAAAGCTTTGGCGTTCGCGAGCAGCAAACAGCACCCAGTCACTTCAAAGTGAGATTATTCCTGTGGCCTACTTCTCTCCTCTCAGTCATGCTGTTACAGCTGACTGTCTCCATCATGATCAAAAACTCAGCCATATGGCAGCGCCACCGTACGGAAAACACATCGCACGCTCTCGCCGTACACATACTCTGTATGCAAATCGGTGCCGTCTGCTCCATGTGGCCTGTTGACTCTGTAAAGGCTAATGCCATTACACACCGGCTCATAGTTTAGGTCCAGTGACCCTTTCATATCCAGAAATGAAGGGTCAGTATCTTATATAAAGCGATGCTTGAATAAGACAATAAAGTAAATCAAGTTAATGACCCAGAGCATTTACCTCACACCAGAGAACGCTCCAGGAGCAATACTCCACATAACCTTCTTCAAGACTGCAAAAATATATAATATTTCAGCAATTAAAAGCGGTAAAAGCTTTCTAACGTGTAAAATACCCGACTTTATAACTGCTCTGAATATAATATGATTATGCAGTTTATTTCTTGAGAATGTAAAGAGAAATCCCTTCCATTTTCAAAACAAACTTTTGTATCATTCAATAATTAAGATTCTAACAAAGTCACTGAGGGCTTTCTGAGCTGAAAAGCTCAGTTCTTGAGAAAGTCAGTGGTGTTGATAGGAACCAGACATCGATATCTTTAATATCTTTCAAAGGGACATCACATAATGCCATTAAAGCAACACTAGGTAAGATTGGGTGTTTTTGCTCCTGGGTTCCTCCTACAGTTGTAGAGGGTAATTCATTTTTACAGCACTGTCAACAACCCAGTAACATTACTACCTAGTGTTACTTTAATCATTATAGTTCTGAGAGATTTTTGGCCTTCGTTTGATTTTTCAGACGCATACCACCTTATGGAACTGGTCTGAAGCTCACTCACATACGTACTCATACACAGTTTAAAATTCTCCACAAGGTGGCGCCACTAACGTACATTTTTGTGCTTTTGTGTCCTTGATTTTTACTTTTTTTGCATAATAAAGAGATGCATGCAATATATTATAAGTGAACTGTGTCCAAAGTAAATTTTCTTTCACATTTACCTCACTTTAGTGTATTTTATCATCAGTAACCTTCCATTAAAAACTCTAAATATATGTGTAGGTTTACTAATGTTGGTGGAGATGCACATCGGGTTCCTGTCACCAGCACTATAAATAAATCTCAAATCTACGTCAATAGGTTTCTCTACAATTGGCCATTACACACCAAGCCACTCTCACGACTTTGTTCACGAATTTTGTCAGTGTACTGTATCTTGCCATGCTTACAGGCCACAGGAAGTTGACAGGGCTGACAGGAAGATCACTTGTAAATAAAACGGGCAACCGGATGAACAATCTTCCAATAATCTTCCAACAGTATCATTATGAACAATGTTACACACATTTACCCTTATTCACCAAAGCTGCATAACAAACAAGTAGATAGTGAACCAATGAGTTCAGAGGCTCGTGAGCCAATGTAGGTGGAGTATAAGATCGAGAAGTGAGTGCTGTGATGGTGTTAGTAAAATAGCAGATGTAAACAGTGTGTTATTGCAGTGGATTAGAGGCTGTTGCCGTATTGGCTTTGAGTTTTGGGTGGTGCCACTTTGGTGAATGAGGGCTATTGTCCATTTAAAATGCTTTCAGCTGCTATTATGTCTTTTGTACAAACATATGCATTGGTCGTGGTAAAAAAAAAAAAGAGAGAGGGGGGGGGGGGCAAGAATAATCAAAGTTCACCAAACCCCTTTGTTATTTTTGACCTGATTTTCTTTTTTCAAAATGTGAGAGCATTCGACAGATTAATATAATTTCATCCCTGGTTTTCCTTAAAGCAAAAGAAGAAGGTTAATTTAACATTAGCATTCACTCAGTATTCGCAGCAACAGATTAGAGCCTTAAAGGTGTAACTGTGTGTAAGCTCTGTGTGGTTTCAAGTGTATAAAAAAACGACAGCGTCTACAGTGTTTTAAGGTTAGATAGGGGTTTTAGAATCCAGCTTCCTGCCATCGTCTGCGTGCGCTCAAATCACAGATGAGGGGTATTAGTGTCCAAACATGGACGCTCTTTACATAATCTTATTACGTCGAGTTAAAGGAAATGGCCTGTGCCAGGAGATAAGACCCACCGTGTGCATGTGGCTGGAAAAAACACACATTTAAGATGGTTTAGTCTTAAATTGATAAGCCTCGTGGTTTAAATACCTGATAAATAAATAAATAATTAATTCAGTCAGTTTAAGTCATGTATTTTAAAATCTATAAAGATAATCTCAGTGGAACTGATTCAGATTGACAATAATTTAGCAAAAAAAATAAATGTAAACAGATGTTTTGAATACTGTACATTTGTAAAGCTACCAGTTACGTTCAAACCTTTTTTTTAAAATATATATAAAACCTGCAGTCTCTGAAATTCAAAATGTACATACACCATAATGTTCCACTGTAATAATCACTGTCCATATACACTCCAACTGTAAAGGCTCCTAAAGGACCTCGGCTTGTACAGTGCAGTGACTCTCAGGGTCTGTAGTGTTGTGATCACCAACAACGACGTATTTCTGTAACAATGAGTCTGGGTTAACAGCTAAAGCCATTCATGATGCAGTAGCATCTTAGCTCTGAAACCCACAGACTCATAAATATAAGCTTATATTAATAAATATAAAGAGTCTGTCTGAGGTGTTTGAGTCTCCTCGTTTAAAAATGAAACATATGCAAAATATTGATGTTTTATCGTTGAACCAAAACCTTCTATGTCTCATTTATTTGAATAAATTTGTGAAAATGTCTTTATTAACGAGCCAGTAGTGTGATATATATATATTTCAATTTAAATATGTACTTATTTTGTACATTTGTTTGAGGGATACGAGGTTTTCTTCCAGGGTTTGGTAAGATCCTGGAATTTAATCAACAATATTTCACGATATAGTCCCTGTTTAAATAGGCTGCAGTGACGGAGCATGGTGCAGAGTTTTCTTCAGCTGTAGGACGTGCAGGTTACTGTCCGGCTGCCTTGGCTTTCTGCTCCATGATGCTGGCCCTCTGCTCCATCATGGCTCTCATCATGGCTGGGTTAATAGCAGGAGTCGTAGCAGGAGACAGTGGGCGTAATGGATACTGACCGGCTTTTCCACCCACTAACACACACTGAAAGTATGGGATCTTTCCTGTAGATCAGAGAAAACAATAGTTAGGTGAGCTGCGAGTTTCTGAAAAACTGCTTATTTAGTGTTTATTATTAACCATTGAGTGTTTAGTATTAAGAAGTGTTGGGTTTTCTTTAGTTGAATTGTATCTCCTGCCATTTGGACCGGTTTGGAGGATCACACACTCCCTAACCGTACCTCATCTGATAGGCTCAGTCTGTTAGACAAACATGGTCAGCATGATGTTTATGGCGTAGGTTGTTTATGGCTAGAACATGCCTATCTTGTACGACAGTGCCCCAGGATGTGTTAAGACAGCTCATCTTGGTTCTGTTCTTGTAGATAATAATCAATCAGTGTGTACAGTTGCAAAATGGGGTATAAAGGTGTGTGCCTCTCAAACCAGACCAGACCATATTCTGGACCTCAGTCTGACACAATTCTGACTTCGTCCTGGAACCACTGCAATGCACTGAACAAATACGGATGGACGTAACTCATGTAAATGGTGTTTATAGGTGGCACTGGTAGACGGGGCTTGATTTAATGCACTGAAGCCACTGTGCGCCACTTCACAGAGGAATCTGATATTTTTATACTGTTTTTAGGAATAAGGATCACGCGTACATCAAAGTAAAGCTGTTTTCAGACTTGAGAGAGGCCTCTAACTCAGTAATTATTTTTAAGTTTCAGTGCCTGTGTAGCCTTCCTCTGATTTGTATTATCTGTGCACATAAACAATCCCAGGATAGGCAAATTTTAAAATTACATTCTCATATTTGAGAAACTGGGCCGTAACGATAACAGGAATACTGCGCCAATTGCTATGTTGGTGACAGTGCAGGTATTTAGAACAAAATCTGATCACTGAGTGACTCATGTAGACTCTGAGTTTTTCTCGTTGTCAGATTACAGTAAACTGGTTGAATGGATTATTGCCAAAATCTGATTTTCTAAAGTTATTACCGGAGTATTCATGCTCTTTCACCAAATCTTTCACCAAAATTTTACAGAAAATCTAATTTTAGCACTTGTTTACTTAAAGCTTACAGGGTGTAACTTTGTTCACATCCGTGGCGGATGCTGGTCTTTCAAGGAGGGGAAGCTCAATTTCGGC
The DNA here is from genome assembly GCF_029633855.1 of Hoplias malabaricus. Taxonomy (NCBI): domain Eukaryota; kingdom Metazoa; phylum Chordata; class Actinopteri; order Characiformes; family Erythrinidae; genus Hoplias; species Hoplias malabaricus. The sequence continues at coordinate 6,735,883 of NC_089806.1, forward strand.
CTACATCATAAAATGTGTCGGTTTATTTATACGTAAATTCTACCCTCAAGAAAATGATCTGTACCCTGTCGTACCAACAAGGCGTCTTTTCCAGGGACTTGACTAGTGTCCTCTCAATGGCCAGCAGAGCTAGGCTGCTTAAACGGCCTTGGCCCATGTGAAGTGTGTCCGCCTGTGCTCCCACGGATCTTTACACCAAAGGATCGCTGATTCGCTCATTTCGCTGTCAATCAAAAAGGGATTCAGCCTCAGACAGATCATCCAATCATCATGCAGAAGCTGAGCGTCCGGGCCAGCCGAGGCCAGCCCACTGCCCCGTAGACCCCCAGAGACACTGAGCGTCCGATGGGCGGGACAAAGCCCAGCATTTATCAAATGACTCGTCTCGTTTCGCTACACTTCGCTGCTTCGCTATTGAACTCACTGTTTAAAGCATTGTGAAGCTGCAGGGATGATTGAGAGGAAAGCTGCGTCTTTACCAGTGATAAGAAGCTGATTCTGAACAAAAGTTGAGCGCGTTGTAGTGCATATTTATTCAGTGACACGTACACACAACAGAATCTTATTTCTAGTGTAAAGACCCTGAAATCAGAGCGTTATTGAGAAGCCTTTGGATGATAGAAGTGTAGCTTTTCAGACAAATGTATAACTCTGAGGTGTGTGACGTTTGTGAGTGCTTGAACTGATTTAGGATCAGTGAACGTGAATGTGGATTCATCAATCAATTTAATAAATCAATTTTTTTTTTCCTCAGTGGATCCGTGCTGTCTGTAACTGTAGAACCACACCGTGCTCCTGTGTGGTCAGTGGAGCTGAGAGAATGGACAGTGAGTGTAGAAACAAGGATGTGGTCATAGTGTTGTCTGACTGGTTTATAAACATTCGTTTGAATTTGTTAAAGTGTATTGAATTGTCTACATATTAAAAAAAAAACAATACACCAATCAACACCATCAATACACCATACACTAGTTTTAGTTCACGTATTAGTTTATCTCATATTTTGTTGCTGATAATTGTTTGAAACAGAGGACTCTAGACTCACGTAGATGTGTGGAGAGTCATGCCATTCTTTACAGATGTTTCCGAGGGTTTTTTGCCTATATTTTCCATTTAAATTCGTTCTTTTTGGAGTATAGTTTTTATAGTATATCTATAGAAACATTTGTGTGTTTCTTGCAATTTGTTTATGGTGAAAATAAGGGCAAATTTGTGAATAATTGTGGAGAAACCCCCAACAGGACCGGCTGTTTTGGAGATACTGTGACCAATGTGATCCTTGTCACAGTGGCTCAGATCACTGACATATCCCACATTCTTTAATGGACTGGCGCCCTGGCCAGGGTGTGGCCGCATTGTGCCCAGCGGTTCTGGGTGGACCCCCCGCTGATTAACACGATGAAGGGGTTACAGAAAAAGAAAGAAAACGATGTACCCCACCCCTCTAGAGGTGTCATTGTAACCCATCATCATCAGTGTTATGCTATAATCTGAGTTCAAAGGAAAAGTATATACATTTGTCCATTTCAGTTCTGCATTTGCGAACACCTGTAATACACCACACTTCATTATTTTTCACTGATCAATGCGGCAAGTGGCTAATGTTGTGGAATTTATCAGTGCTACTTACCTGGCTTCTTTCCTTCTGTAACATTTTCTTCCGTTTCTAATTAGCAATGAAACAGAAGCAGAGAGACATTAACAGGGTGTGTGCAAACAGCTTAGACCATGTAAAACACACAAAGATGGGTATTCAAGTACTGTACTTGGAATAATGTCTCAAGTAGAAGTTAATTAGCAAAACAACAACTTGACAAAAGGAACAATGACAAGTTCACCGCATGTCTAAAAGTTTCTGGGCACCACTTTTGAAAATCGATTTTGTCGGCTGTGTGGTGAACTAATTGAGGAACACATGGGAACACCTTTATCTCAAAGGTGATAAAGCACCCCCCACCTCCCAGCCCTGGGCCGTGGAGCACTGGAGCTGTGTTGTCTGGAGTAATGGAGCTCACGCCTACTGTCACACAGCTCCAACGTCTTTGTGGGTTCAAACTCTGCCTCGAGTCCCTGTCTGTGAGAAGTGTATGTGTTCTCCCTGTGCCTTTGTGGGTATCCCCCAGGTGCACCCAGTAAGCATTTAGCCGTTGATTCAACATTGAAATAACGTAATGACTGCCGTCTAATCAACGTTCTCTTAAGGTTGAAAATGAAAGTTGAAAAGACGTCCAAACACAGACGTTGAAAAGACGACTATTAGACGTATTTTGGACGTCCATTGACGTTATTAATTGGTCCCGAAATACATTACTTGTATGAAACCCATTTTGGACGTCCACTGACGTTATCGATTGGTCACCACTTGATAACTAACTTATTAAGATGGATTTTGGACGTCCGTTGATGTTTTAAATATGTCCTTGACGGACAGACTATTTTGAACGTCCAGGGACGTTCCTTGTTTACTGGGTCTGGTTTCCTCCCGCAGTCGAAAAACACATGTTGGTAGAACGGCTGAATTGGCTGTTCAATATCTCACTAATGTTATTGTGGCCGAATGCACACAGATCCTCCCAGCAGTGGTCCGTTATCCAGTGTAAAGTCTTCCCAGAAAAATAGAAGATCAAACTCCCTATTGATACCTTGATTCATTCCAAGTGGGTATAGTTTACCCGAGGCAAGGAAACATGATTAGAATACACTCAGGAAACTACAAACATAAGCGCATGTACATAAATAACAATAATTATCCACTACACACCTTTGAGAATGCACTAAATGTCAGGTCGGTATATCAGTAATGAAAGCAGGTGGAGAGCAGGTTCAGCTGAAGCTGATATTTAACCTTGCAGGAGTATGCGTGAGGTGACATGAGAAAGCAAAGCTGTTTACACACATCAAACTAGAATGACTGCTGTTACTCCAGTGAGGAACAAGGCCTTGAATTTCAACAGCGACGTTCAAAAGACGCATTGATGGATGGAATAAAGTGGGCTGGAAATAATGCGAAGCATTCGGTGCTTTATAAAGAACAGCTCAACAGAGAAAGCTGAGGACTGTCAGAACTGAGATGTGTGAATGGAGAATGGAATTGTCTGGACATAGGACACCAGTTCAAACGGTCAAATGTCCAAAGTAGTCAACTGAGGTGAGCTCTATGTCCAGACGTTTGCAGACACAAATTATAAATGACTTCCATTAATGCTAAGGTTCAGTTGCGTGTACAGTGTATTTAGAAATGCACGAAGTGTAATGGAATGCTCTGGAGCAGCTGCACATGAGCCCAAAGTCAACATGCCCAATGCCTACCATCGGCTAGAGCAGCCTTCCCAGTAAACATTTAGCCGTTGATTCAACGTTGAAATAACGTAATGACTGCCATCTAATCAACGTTCTCTTAAGGTTGAAAATGAAAGTTGAAAAGACGTCCAAACACAGACATTGAAAAGATGACTATTAGACGCATTTTGGACGTCCATTGACGTTATTAATTGGTCCCGAAATAAATTACTTGTATAAAACGTGTTTTGGACGTCCACTGACGTTATCGATTGGTCACCACTTAACTAACTTATTAAGATGGATTTTGGACGTCCATTGACGTTTAAAATATGTCCTTGATGGACAGACTACTTTTAGACCTATTTTGAACGTCCAGGGACGTTCCTTATTTACTGGGTTTAGCTTTGTTCTCCGGTGAGATGGGACTCCATCCAAAACCTTGTGATCTAACGTTTTTGTGATTTATCACTAATCATTCAGCCTTAGCACCTGACCCCGACCCATGGCTGAATGCCAACAGTTCCTCACAGAAATGTGCCAACATCTGATCTAGACTTCTGCGGAGAGGATAGGCCGTTAGTGAAGAATTCACTCCTAATGCCCATCTATAATGTATTGATCTAAGTATCCAGTTTATAGCTGTGGTCAAACTAGGTGTTTGTCTGGAAAATTTTGCAAGTGAAATTCCATTCATTTCAATGAGATTTCCCCTGACAGGCGAATTTCACATACACAACTTCAGGGCGAATACATTTTGCCTGTGAAATTCCGTGTCAATTCACGGCCCTGACCCGTAGTGCCGCTGCTCAGTCTTTGTGGCCTCTGAGGCGCTCTGTGCTGTCTCTGTTCTGTCTGAGCCGACATTGAGGCAGCGGTAGCTGTTGCAATATCATAACCAGAGTTTTTATACCACACTTTCATGCAGATTAAAAAAATACAACACACAAGAGAGTCACAATAAAAGTAGAGTTAACAAGTAGAGGTCTGAGAACTCCTAATTTTAGCCACAGATGCTACAATACTACTGCTCTACAGATTTGAAACTGCTGAATCAAAATGGAGGACTGGTTAGGCCCTGAGGCAGAGCAAATTGCAAAAATCCAGTGTGATTGGGGCTTATATCTGATCTTAAAAGTCAGATTTCTTCAGCTTGGTTTTCTTATATAATATTTATAGACAATGCTGGTTCAGCAAAATAATTTCTACAGAACCAGATTTGGTCATGGGATGTGTCAATTAGCTAAGAAATCAAGAATTAAAGGAACACTAGGTAAGATTTGTGTTTTTAGCTCCTGAGGCTAAAGCACTGTCAGTGGGAAGGGGGGGGGGGGGGCTTGGTTTCATACGCTTTTCCACGTACTGCAGTTTCTGCAGTGTCGAGCTCAGAGTAGCAGTGGCAGATGCTCTATACTTCGTATTAAAAGTCAGTGAAGCATCACAATTATTTTGAAGCTGTTATTTTAAGGTCAAAATATTATGTAGTGTTCCTTTAAAATGCTGGGCAAGGATGCCCTGTTATAACGGTGAGAAACACTGGCATCCATACATATCATGTTACTCCCACACCTGGGATGCGTCAAAACGCAGAGCAGACCAAATCTAGCACAGAATCTCCATATCCACTCATCTGTGAGTCTCTTCTGATCGCACACTGTGCCGCCTGCTGCTACGGCAACACCACTGAATTGACTACCAAGTCATCTGAGAATGTAAACTGCCCAGATCTGCCACAGCAGGTGATGGGCGGGGGGCAACATTGGATGGTGAGGCAACACCAGGGATCAAACAACCGATAAGACCAGTGTGTTGGATTCTGCGCCACTCTGCTAATGTTACTAGCCTGGTGTACTTTTCATTGAATAACTTTCAGCTTGTAAACAGTGAGTTAATTAACTGATAACAAACAAAGTGAAGATTTTATTTCTTTTAAATTTTAAAACACAGTGTAAATATGATCATGGGCTTGTAGAGATAGGTATTTCAGTACAGCTGCACTTTGATCTATATCCGATATGTGATTTGACACAACGCTATTTGATGCATCTAGTATGTGGGGCCTTTACACTGTACTGAAGTGTTACAGTGTGTGGAGATTTATCAACAGCTGCATATTCCTGCAGTGATTGGACAGTCTAAACCGAGTCCCTGTAAAGCCTAAAACAGCAGTGCTCTGTGATCAGCTGTGATTTAAAATGACAGGACTGGCAGAGTGGGCGTCCCGCCATCATTTAATGCCAACCACGCTGTGCCTGCAGTGCGTTAACATTTTCATGTGTAGTTTTACTGGTAACATTTAAAAACAGAGACTTCACATTTCCCAAGGCTTTTCTGTGAGTACAGGAGCATGGTCTACACTCCCTGGCCACTTTATCAGAAACCCCTCTAGTAACTGTAGACTGTAGTCTCTAGTCTTGCTCTAGTCTTCGGCCTTCTCTAGTCCTTCACCAGAGGCAAGTATCTGACCACGGAGTCACTCTTGGATGAAAATTTATGGCTAGTGTACCACTCTTAACTAAGAGGAGACCTAGAGCTTTGTAAAAATGAAATGAACAAGAATGTATCTGATAGACACACACTCTCCTGATGTCACTTAGCAAATAATATCAGGACAAAGGCAGTCCTGGGGTCAGAAGCTGAACAATGATGAATAGGGTAGGGGCTGATAATGTGTGCAGCAACAGATGGGCTACAGTCTATAATTGTACATGTGTAAAACAGCTGTATGAACCGGAAGGTGACTACAAGGTAAGAGTTTATAAATGAACTGGCCGGTGAATGGAGATACATTGCTGGGGTTTCAGATAGACAGGCCAGTTAGTGACAGCTCATGTAGAGGTTAATGTAGAGTGGCTGATTAATGAAAGAACCAGGTAAGAGTTTCCAATAAAATGGCCAGTTATGGGTATGATTTTCTAATAACCTGGAGAGTTAGTGAAACTATAAGACGGGTTTCTAATAAAGTGGCCGGTGAATGGAAGTAGCGGTTTCCGGATGTTTTCAATTTAATGATCAGTTAGTGAAAGTACAAAGTAATGAAGTGGTCAATGAGAAGAAGAGAAATGTGGGTTTCTAATAAACTGGACAGAGATTGTTTAGTGAAACAGTTTGGTCCAGTTTTGGTCACACAGTAATGTTAATTCATTGAGATCATTGACTTAACAGAGAATGGTACCTTAATGCTTCCTGCTGCTTTTGGTAGTTTTCCCGAATTCTATAAATGGCAAGTACGTAAAATCTAGTTTAACTCTTGTTGTAGTTTGACAAATCCACAAGTAATATGCAGTTATGGTTCATATTAGGGCCTGAATGATATGAGGATTTGATCAGAGATATGGATAATATCAGCCATTATAATTTTATTTAATCATGAATGTGCTTCACTGACTGAATGTGACTGTCAGCTGTATATTAAGAAAGGCCAAACCATTGGTTAAAACCAATTCAAATAAAGCCCCTCCCCCACTCCCACTGGTCTCCATTCTACTGCAATATCCATATAACCCACCCTTTGCTGATGCATACGCAAATAGTCCTTGTAATGATTCATCCACTGCTCTAATTGTTAATGAAAAGGCATTTGTGGAGGCTAAAGCATCCAGTGTTTGTAACTGCCTTAGGATGTGTGGTCACTACTTGTGTTGTTGCTACATACTTAGTTGCTAACCAACCAAAAAAGTTCCTCTTCCAGTGTGCTTCAGTGCTTAATTTTCTTTTCTAAAATTGGACTTTAACCCAGGAAGAATAGACTAAATCAATGCACTGACCAAGAAAAGGAGATCTTTGTTTTTTTTTTAAATATTTTATGACTTTAAAATGATGTAAAGTGTACCCAGTGCATCAGGCCTCATTTAAATAATATGAATCTCAAATGAACCTCTCAAATGATCATTTTCTTAAAGGTAGATCACGAGGACCTATGCCCTGGAAAAAGTAGAACTCGAGTCAAAAATCTGTTGGCACCCCTGCCCTATATGTACAGGGGGTTCTCGACTTACGAACGTTGATCCGTTCCTACGTCACGTCGTAAACCGATTTTCGGTGTAAGTCGGAACATACGTACATACTGTACGTAATTAACATACTGTAAGCACTTATCACTATCCTAACACCTATCCTCCTCGGTCCCGAGCCGCGTCACCGTGTATTCTTCCGCCGCGCACACCAAACACGAAGTTCACGTTACGACGTTTACGACGCAAAACCACTTAAGTTGAAACAAGCCTTTGTACAGTAAATGGGAGATGGGTCGTAACCACGAAACACCGTAACTCGGGACCCGACGTAACCCGAGGACCTCCTGTATATTGAAAGACGTCAAAGGGAATCCCACCAATGCCAAATCTGTGGGATTTTAATATCGGCCGATTTAATTGGCAAAGCAATATATCAGTCAGGCCCTAATATTAATACAGGCATTAAAAGCTGTTTGAGCATAGATTTAAGCAGAAAATGTTTTCCCAATGAAGATGTGTCTTAGGATAGACCCTTTTGATGTGTAGCACCCACACATGGCATATCAGACATCGTTTACCTTCTTAAACACACAAGCCTGTACTTACTTGCTGGTGCCTGTGGCTCTGAACGTTTTTCTGGGGAGAAATTTAAGGAAAGGGTTTTTGAAAACAGCTTCAAAGCTGACTCATACGAAAGGTTGAGTAACTAAAGCTTCTGCATACCTTCAACGTCCTTGGAGGCTTTTTTCTCCTCTGGAGCGGCTTTACCTGTGAAAAGAGGGGAATAAGCCATGATATGTGGCCTTTGCGGTTTGAACATCGGCAGAACTCCAGCACCTCTGCAATACCACGGCAACTCTGAAAGTATGACCATCAAATCAGGCCACAGGAGTGAGTGATTTCTGCTCTTTTTCCTCTTCTTCCTTTGTGCCAGAAATGGCGCAGCAGTCTGTAATTACGGAGTGATGTAACAGGCAATCGGAAGGACGCTCGTTTCATCGCTGCCGTTGTACGCGCACAGAACAACGTCTGTCAGGCTTTTATTCTAAAGTTCTTTTGCTCGACAGATCCAATTTTCTTGTGTCAAACAGAGTTTAGAGTTTAACAAGGATTTGAATGACTTCAGCTGTCCATATACAATCACTTTTGGAGTAAGATATAAACTGCATAGTTTTATGCATTTATAGCGTTTATCCAGTGGTGCGTGAAATATGAAATTTATATCATAAGCACCCCACAAGTGAATCCATTGTGCGACATGGTTAAACTCATCTTATACAGCTGCAGCTCTTGGTTTGTAGCATAAAGAGAAGAAAAATAACGTAAATCTGAGCACTGCTTCTGTTCCCTCAGTTCAGTGTTGAGAATGAAGAGAGTAAATCTGATCCTGAAATGACAAACACTCACACTGTCGAATATGAGGCTGTTAGCGTTATACGGGTTTTTTTTATTGGTTATTGACATTGAAGCCTTGAATATCACACATCAGTGGGGAGAAATGTTGAAGCATGTTAATAAACTGGATTACATACCTGGAGTCTTTGCTTTAACAGATCGTTTTGTCTTTGCTGGAGCCGTTTTCTTTTTATCTGTCAATAAACACAACAAGGACATCAGTACTAGGTCAATAGAACAGTATTTAACACAGAGTAGGCCTGGGAAAATGGATGGAGTCGATAAAGCTTCAAATTTTGTGCTTGTAAAACAATATTCACAAAAGCACTGAACTTTCCAGATGTGTTTAAACAAACTGCACACGTTAAATCCAAATCCACAGATCTGTGTCTGCGTGGGTTTCCTCCGGGTGACCGTCTGTGAGGAGTGTGGTGTGTTCTCCCTGTGTCTGCGTGGGTTTCCTCCGGGTGACTGTCTGTGAGGAGTGTGGTGTGTTCTCCCTGTGTCTGCGTGGGTTTCCTCCGGGTGACTGTCTGTGAGGAGTGTGGTGTGTTCTCCCTGTGTCTGCGTGGGTTTCCTCCGGGTGACTGTCTGTGAGGAGTGTGGTGTGTTCTCCCTGTGTCTGCGTGGGTTTCCTCCGGGTGACTGTCTGTGAGGGGTGTGGTGTGTTCTCCCTGTGTCTGCGTGGGTTTCCTCCGGGTGACTGTCTGTGAGGAGTGTGGTGTGTTCTCCCTGTGTCTGCGTGGGTTTCCTCCGGGTGACTGTCTGTGAGGAGTGTGGTGTGTTCTCCCTGTGTCTGCGTGGGTTTCCTCCGGGTGACTGTCTGTGAGGAGTGTGGTGTGTTCTCCCTTTGTCTGCGTGGGTTTCCTCCGGGTGACGGTCTGTGAGGAGTGTGGTGTGTTCTCCCAGTGTCTGTGTGGGTTTCCTCCGGGTGACTGTCTGTGAGGAGTGTGGTGTGTTCTCCCAGTGTCTGTGTGGGTTTCCTCCAGGTGCTCCGGTTTCCTCCCGCAGTCCAAAAACACACGTTGGTAGGTGGATTGGCGAGTCAAAAATGTCTATAGGTGTGAGTGTGTGAGTGAATGTGTGTGTCTGTATTGCCCTGTGAAGGACTGGCGCCCCCTCCAGGGTGTATTCCTGCCTTGCGCGGGAACCCACTGTGACCCTGAACTGGATAAGTGGTTACAGATAATGAATGAACTACTGATGTGACCCTGGTTTGATGGCAGACTGACTGGACAGTAGGAAATCTAGGAGTGGTCCAATCACAGGGCTGAGTGGTGGTGCACATTCATTAAAAGTGGAATGGAAAATCAAATAAAACATCAGTACAGTCCGCTGTAATCTAAAGCTTCTTTGTATTACATTACTTACATATTGGATTTTCCATTCCACCTAAATGTGGCCACAGTTTTGCCTTTAAATGATTTGAAATGCCACGGCATCAGGGCATCAACCAATCAGAGCTGTGACTGGAGAAATCAAACTCACTCTTTGATTGGACCAGTACTACGTTTCATATTGGTCAATCAGTCTGCTGTCCAATCAGGATCGGAAAGTGATTTGCACAATCAGGAGCGAAGCTGTGTGTGCAAATTTACAAAGTCAAATTTTTTTATTTACAAATGCCAATCTTTTCCACACAGTCTGTTTAGTTCAGAAGGGGCAAATACCACAGATTCCAAGAACCATCACAACTTATTTGCTTCACCAGGCTTTATGTGATGTGACAAGGAACAACAAGGTGTTGATTCTCTGTCACCTCCTTCACATGCAAAGCTATAATGTGCTTTTACACATTTACATTGAATGACAATGAACAGATGCAGAGGTTTATTTGTTAGAAACTAACACGAACTGAAAATCCAGTGAGACCTATTGAAATTCAGGTCAACGACTTGACGTTCAATAAATGGCCTCAAATTCATTTCCTTAAAACCTTCTCTTATGCTAAAGGCCGCATTTCCCTTAATCCAAAGAGCAGGGTTTTCGGACTGAGTACTGATTCGTCTAAAGTGATCATCTGGCCAATATTCAAAGTACAGTCCCACTTCCTCCAAAAGTAGCCAATCAGCCAAGATGTGTTTGGTGTGGGGTTGGCTTCTTTACCTTGGCACTGATGCTAATTTAGCTAAAAAGTATTAGCAAACACATAACACGTTTATCTTAATCTGAGAAATCCTGCTTAGTGAAACAGCCCAAAAGCCATTAAAATGAAGTCCTTGCTGGACCACTGCTTGACAGGATGTAAACATACACTCATTTGTTAGTAAGCTATATTAGCCTTAGTTGTGATTAGTGAGAAAACTGTGTTAACTGCAAAAAATGTACGAATACAAATTTACCTTAAAGCAAGAAATGCCTAAAATGGATCCCAGAATGTCATATGTGGCTAATGACTAATGACTAAACCTTTCATAAAATCAGCCAAATAAAACCCTCGACAGCAGGCTTCTTGACGTCCTTGGTCACTCTCCTCTCCACTGCTCATGTGGAGATAATTAAAAGAATAAAAAGTTTGTGAGTCTCTGTGGATGCCCCTCACTCACTAACACCTCGGTACTGAATAAACACCAAAAAGTGGAACCAGGAGGATGACAGAAATATAAGGTTGACTATAGGAGTCTATAGAGCCACAAATATACAGCAGTTCATTGCTGCCACATGTGAAATTGTTCATTCGTTCACGCATTTGTTTGTTATTTAAATAATCAAACTTCAGTAACCACTTCATTTGGAAAAGAATCATGTTGAGTTTGGTGTCTACCAAGAATCATTTTATTCATAAAGTAGGAACACACCCTGGACAGGGCACCAGTCCATCACAGGTCATCACACATTCACACCTGTGGACAGTGTCACACACTCACCCAGTCACTCACACATTCACACCTGTAGACAGTGTAACACACTCACCCAGTCACTCACACACACTCACCCAGTCACTCACACACACACACACCTGTGGACAGTGTCACACACTCACCCAGTCACTCACACACTCACACCTGTGGACAGTTTCACACACTCACCCAGTCACTCACACACTCACACCTGTGGACAGTTTCACACACTCACCCAGTCACTCACACACTCACACCTGTGGACAGTGTCACACACTCACACCTGTGGACAGTTTCACACACTCACCCAGTCACTCACACACTCACAACTGTGGACAGTGTCACACACTCACCCAGTCACTCACACACTCACACCTGTGGACAGTGTGACACACTCACCCAGTCACTCACACACTCACACCTGTGGACAGTTTCACACATTCACCCAGTCACTCACACACTTACACCTGTGGACAGTTTCACACACTCACACAGTCACTCACACACTCACACCTGTGGACAGTTTCACACACTCGCACCTGTGGACAGTTTCACACACTCACACAGTCACTCACACACTCACACCTGTGGACAGTTTCACACACTCACCCAGTCACTCACACACTCACACCTGTGGGCAGTTTCACACACTCACCCAGTCACTCACACACTCACACCTGTGGACAGTGTCACACACTCACCCAGTCACTCACACACTCACACCTGTGGACAGTGTCACACACTCACCCAGTCACTCACACACTCACACCTGTGGACAGTTTCACACACTCACCCAGTCACTCACACACTCACACCTGTGGACAGTTTTACACACTCACCCAGTCACTTACACACACACACAAACCTGTGGACAGTGTCACACACTCACCCAGTCACTCACACATTCACTTACACACTCACACCTGTGGACAGTTTCACACACTCACCCAGTAACTCACACACTTACACCTGTAGACAGTTTCACACACTCACCCACTCACTCACACACTCACACCTGTGGACAGTTTCACACACTCACACAGTCACTCACACCTGTGGACAGTTTCACACACTCACCCAGTCACTCACACACTCACACCTGTGGACAGTTTCACACACTCACCCAGTCACTCACACACTCACACCTGTGGACAGTTTCACACACTCACCCAGTCACTCACACCCTCACACCTGTGGACAGTTTCACACACTCACCCAGTCACTCACACACTCACACCTGTGGGCAGTGTCACACACTCACCCAGTCACTCACACACTCACACCTGTGGACAGTGTCACACACTCACCCAGTCATTCACACACTCACCCTGTCACTCACACACTCACACCTGTGGACAGTGTCACACACTCACCCTGTCACTCACACACTCACACCTGTGGACAGTTACACTCAGCTGACATGTGTGTTAGGACTGTGCGAGGAGACCCTATTACCTGGAGAACGCCCACAGAGTCACAGGGAGAACACAACAAACACTTCACAGACGGGAACCTGAGGATTGAATTAATCTTATCGTTCAATATAATATCATCTTATTTTTAAAAGATGATTTAAAAAATCATTATTGTGGTAAAAGTGATATTCTGACTTCTTTACGTAATGACATTAAGCAGTTACCCATAATATGGCATACGTTCTTTACATGAGTCATTTAGGTACAGTGAAGTACGGTGGAACGTGGCTCCACAAAAAATATGTGAACCACGGTAATTGTAAAAAAAATTGATCTGTTCCACCTCCTCGAACAGAAACATGATCAAAAATGGAGTTAGAAGAGTTCAACAGCCAATGAACTCTAACCCCAGCAGATAACCTCCACTGACTCAGCCCTGACACTATCCTGTGTTTTTGTTATTTACTGTGATGCTTTAATGTTACTTTTGTATAATTCTGTGGTAGATGTATACGCTACATTTTTTAATTTGCACATAATCTGAATCTTGGTGAGTTACTGTTTACAAAATAAGCAAAGGTTTACAGATTTATTTTGTTTTCTTCTAAATCTTTAAAACTGATACATTTGTAGTAAAATAAAACTTTTTTTTTATAAATAAAACCATATATTATATAATTTAATATAATTAATATAGATATAACACTTATTTTGTTGCAATATTTTATTCTTGAAATTAATAATAGAATTTTTCAGTCTTTTGGCATATCGCCAAGAATATAACTATCACCAAAATACCCTGAAATATCATGATATAAATTTAGGGCCATATCGCCCACCCCTAGATTGAACCCAGGACCCCATGATCCTGGTGCACGTGTGGCAGCAACACTGTTACACAACTGCGCTCCCCACAGATTAATTTACTGTGGTATTTTGAACCTGTTTTACTGATTACTACCCACTTATTTTTCTGAAAGTCTACGTTCTGCAGAAGAGACGTGGTGCACATGTCTGCACTAATGGCAGATCATGGCTTTGGATCAGAGTAAACAGCCTAAAGTTGTATTTTTGTGCTAACGACTTCAGCAATCTGTGATAGCACTGAAAATATGAACGCCCACAAATACGTTGTATAAAGTGTAATTGTTTTAAAAGTTGGTATCTCATCTGAAACCTGCCTAGAGCTACACACTCCCTCAGGAGACAGGCCCTAATTACGAAAACACAGATTTGTTTTTCCAGCTTGTGTAGGACTGAACAAGTGTCTGCCATTATAAACTGACATATCATCCAGGGACGTGGTTTGGAGGAGAACAATTATATCGCAATTATAAAAGTGGAACACATCCAGCTGATACTATTAGAGATAATTGCAGCCACGGTACATTAATCATCTTAAAAATGACAAAGATCTGAACCTAAATGTGTGCTTTAGCAGGGCTGCTAGCACACGCTTAAAGAGAATGGGTTGAATTTATTTAATGTGATTCAATTTGACACTAGGATATTTCTCATTATAGAAAAAACGCCAAATAGAGCCAATAGATCACTTTAAACCAAATAAATCTTTCCCAGTAAACAAGGAACGTCCCTGGACGTTCAAAATAGGTCTAAAAGTAGTCTGTCCGTCAAGGACATATTTTAAACGTCAGTGGACGTCTAAAATCCATCTTAATAAGTTAGTTAAGTGGTGACCAATCGATAACGTCAGTGGACGACCAAAATGCAGTTTATACAAGTAATTTTTTTCGGGACCAATTAATAACGTCAATGGACGTCCAAAATACGTCTAATAGTCGTCTTTTCAATGTCTGTGTTTGGACGTCTTTTCAACTTTCATTTTCAACCTTAAGAGAACGTTGATTAGACGGCTGTCATTACGTTATTTCAACGTTGAATCAACGGCTAAGTGTTTACTGGGTGGTTTTTCGTCATAAAAACAGCCAAATTTCAATATATTTCTGATGTCTGACCAATTGCGGTGTTCCCTCTGTGTCTGTGTGGGTTTTCCTCCCACAGCCCAAACACATTTTGGTAGTTTTGTGTATGTGTGTGAGAGAGAGAAACTGTCCACAGCTGAGAGTGTGTGCATGACTGGGTGAGTGTGTGAGCGACTGGGTTATGCCCTGTGATGGACTGGTGCCCTGTCCAGTGTGTGTTCCTGCCCTGTGCCCAATGACTCCTGACCCTGATCTGGAAGAAGTGGTTACCGTAGATGAATAAAAGAACAGACTTTCACTGATAAAGTTTTTGTCGCATATTCATCCATTAACTGAGACTCCCCAAATCAAACCATGCTGGAGCTGGGAGTGTAAGGAGAGCATGAGAACTGCTTCTATCACCCCACTGGCCAGCTCAACACACTCGGAGGAGAACACTTCAACACAGAAGCCCCTTGGCGGTTGCTCACACTTTGCACTTTGAAGTTTTCGCATTCAATATCAGACAATAAAGGATCTCAAAAGGGGAAGAATAAAGCCTCAGAACCTTCCCTTGGGAGATTTCAGAGCTGATACTTTTTATGCAGACTTTCATGTGTGAGTCATGATTTCACTGAAGTAACCCGACTTTTATTTGAAGACGGCTGTAGGCTCCTCTTCCTCGGCTCGGCTATCAGGATTACTTTGTATTCCTGGACTCTGCTGATGATATGCATGTTCCACTTTTCCTGCAACTTCCAGCTTCTACTCTACTGGAAGATTTCAGTGAGGATGTTAATGGTGTGCTGTGAGAGCATTAGTGAGGTTCTGGATGGTGCTCTCTCACTCCAGAGTGCTCCATAGCCCAAAGCTTGGGAGCTTTATACCCATCTGGCTGTCATTTGGCATTGCGTATGTTGACTTTAGGCTCATATGTAGCTGCTTCAGAGCATCACATCTGGGTACACGTGTGTAGACAATTGACCATCAGTGTCCACAATCATCTCTGAAGGTTCCCTCCCTTTTAGATCATGGTGAGTCTCAAACATGGGCACATTGTCCAATACGTTTAGAAATATGGGATAAATATGACCTAGAGCCTGGATTAAACCTAAATATAGATTGGATATTTTCAATGATGAATTCAAGCTGAGATTACAGTGTGGTCCAAAATGAGGTTTAATTAATTCAAGCAGCTCTTGAAGTTAATTTGGGAAAGAAGGTAAACATATCTTATGAGAAACTGTGTTGAACTGGATTTGGATGCACTGATTTAAGAACTTATGCACTGATAAGAAGATATCCAACGTTGTCATTTATATCTACAGATGTCGATATGATTCTTCATGCAGCTCGAATACAATACATGGTGTTTGTAGCTTTAAAAAAGTGTAATCTCTCTATGAATGCTCC
Source organism: Hoplias malabaricus (assembly GCF_029633855.1). Lineage (NCBI taxonomy): Eukaryota > Metazoa > Chordata > Actinopteri > Characiformes > Erythrinidae > Hoplias > Hoplias malabaricus. The sequence goes on from NC_089806.1 coordinate 6,752,103, forward strand.
TGAATGGTATGGAACAGCCATTACACTGACACCTAGAGGCCTCAACGTGTCAAAGATTCAACACTGTTTCAATACGGACGTCCACAGTTTGATTCTTCATCCGATCACTCATTCTTTTGCTGGTAAAACTGAATGATCGCAGCTTTAAGTTGAGAGCTAGTTGCTCTTTTAAATGTAAACAGGTTTGCAGCAGATCGCATTGTGATTCTGACCCCTCAAGTTCATTCGCGTCACATGAGGAAATGAGTGGACTGTCAGAGGAAAGTGCTATAAAAGATTGAAATAATTAGATGTTGAGTGTACCGACAGTTTAAATTCAGACTGACCTTTCTCCACTGGCCTGACCTTCCTCTTCACTGTGAAGAGAAACGGTTTTCTATTAGTCTTCAGGGTCTAGTTTCCAAATACTGCTTAGTGAACATGGTCCATTTACTCACCAGGTGTGCTTATTTTGCTGGGTTTGACCAGCTTCTTTGATTCTGCAGGAGATATCAGGACATTTAGAAACATTGATAAGAATTATTCATATATAAATATAGTCACTATAAGCACACACACACACACTTATGTATTGTTAATGTTATTGTCATCAGATTCTGTTCTCAGGTATTCCCACATGTTTAATAGCATACCAAAGCCCATTGATTTATTTATTATTATATTTCTACAGAATCCAAAAGTACCTGGCCCAGTAAACAAGGAACATCCCTGGACGTTCAGAATAGGTCTAAAAGTAGTCTGTCCGTCAAGGACATATTTTAAACGTCAATGGACGTCCAAAATCCATCTTAATAAGTTAGTTAAGTGGTGACCAATCGATAACGTCAGTGGACGTCCAAAACGCGTTTTATATAAGTAATTTATTTCGGGACCAATTAATAACGTCAATGGACGTCCAAAATACGTCTAATAGTCGTCTTTTCAATGTCTGTGTTTGGACGTCTTTTCAACTTTCATTTTCAACCTTAAGAGAACGTTGATTAGACGGCAGTCATTACGTTATGATAAATAATAGAATATGACCTTATTTTCTAGGATTAATAATCTTCTGACATTTATGTGCATTAGAGTTTTATAACCGTATTGAAATTTCATTTCTTCTATATTCGCTTTACTTTTTTTTTTTTTTTAGAGACATATCATGAATGTACATGGGATAAAATGACTTGTTCTGATTTAGTGCTGCATCATATAGTGCAGTTATTTTAGGATTGTCCCACACACTCAGAGTTGGACACTGCTGCTTTGCTCGATGGTGAGTTAAAGGATCAGGTGCTGAAACCGGCCGTTCAGACGGGGAGAGTGCGGCTGTGGGGTTTGGTCCTTGTGGTGTTTTGACAAAAGCCGGTCACAGACATTTCAGGAAGACACCGGAAGTGTGTTCACTTGTGGAAAAGGGGGGGGATACGTGCCCTTTAATCCCTATGTTAGTCACAAAGTGATTTACTGCCAGGAGAAACTGCTCAGTCAAAAAGTTCTCAATAGAACGACTCAATTTTGTGACCGATTTAATTTAGATTTTTGATTTGACTCGATCAAAGCGAACTAACCTCGTCTGCGGGGGACAAATCGGAGCTTGTCTTTAGGGGCCTCACGATCTATGACAAAGGGAAGAACAGCTGTGTTTATATGTTACAATCACAACAGGGTAATACCACAAAGCAGGATTTCTTAGTTTAACTCAAAATTAAGAGCTGACGGACATTCCTACTGGATAAACCTCATCTCCGGGCTTTATTGAGATGGATAACCGAGAAATCCTGCTTTGTGAACAGCCTCTAGAACAAAAAGTAAGACTGGGTTAAATACAAAACAAAGGTTTTAAAAGATTCTTTACCTTTCTTCATTCTTTTTGGCTTCACTTTCAGTGTTGAGACTGGTGGCAAACAAAAGCAGGACATTCAACTTTAACTGACCTAAAGTCACATTGTGAAAATGTATCTAATGTCTTTAAACTGTGTGAATCCCATTTCACAGCTTAGCCCTACCCCATCAGTTTTTCTAGTGGTAGGGTCAAGGAGAGGGCTATATACCTCTTGAAACTGATATTTTTCAGGGGCACACTTCAAACGAAGGTCAAGTGACCAAAGAAAACCACAAATGTCAGTACTTTCTCTGTTAATAAACTTTGAGAAACATTGTATGATCTTAATTTCACTGCATTATGTCCCTTTACTTTAAAACAGTCCAATATTGCTAGTAGTTTAATGATGTCTTCCAGTTCCACCTTAAATGTTGAAGCAATTACATTAGCGCCTGAGGCTACTGCAGCATTTAAGGTGGAACTGGAAGTTCCAAAACAAATATTATGCCAAATAAGCAGCTGAATTGAGCTTCCTATCACAGAAGAGTTATGAGTGTGTGGTATTGTAGGATTATGGAACACTTTTGAAAGTGTGATGACCAAGTGTAACTATGTTAAATTCCAAAAGCACCATATCACTGCAAACCATTCTGCTCTTGTCTTCTGATGATCAGGCTCTTGAGGGGTCATCGATTTTTACCACTACTCAGTTCCGAGGGGGAAAATAACACTCGAAAATAAGGGTTAGGTGTAAAAATCAAGAAACGGGATTCACCCTTTGACATTTGTTTATTATGAGGCTGTTACCTCGCTACCAATTATTTACATCAGTTACTGGAGCCCAACATTGACTAGCATCACTTTGAGTAATGGAGTGAGAAGGAGGGCCATCTTAGCCACCCAGAAACAACACAGACATATGTGGTGTAGCGAGAGTTAATGGTCTGAATTGCCAAAAAAGTCTGCTCTAAAATCAGTCAGTGGTCAATCACTGGATTCCGAAGCTACACCGAGTGAAAACTAGGCCCTGAAACTTTAAACACCTTTCTTAACTTTACCGTATAAAACAAGAAATTATCCTCATAGTCAGAAATATTCACTGAATATTCACAGTTGTCTTACGTTTCTTCTCAGGAGTGACTTTAACTCTCTTCTTTGGAGCAGGAGGAGGCTCTGAAATTGGAAACCAGTGATCCGTGAGGATTTCACATTAATTAATGCATCAAGACACTGCAAAGCTTCCATTGCACACTGAATTAGTTGGGATACTTACTTTTCTTTTCTTTTTTGGCTTCATCTGGTCCGTCTTTGTCAGTGTCTGGTTCTTCTGTTGTAATAAAAACAAATCATGTAAAGGAGGAAAACTGGTGATTTGTGAATCTACACCTAAAGCTGCAGTATTTAAAATTGTGGTTAAAATAATTTAAAATATGTCAAATTTTACATTTTAGTGAAGTGAGTCCTCTATAAAACCTTATGCAAAGTTCAAACAGTTTGGGCGATGGGTGGGATGTCCTTGGAGGTTTTCAGACTACATCATATATCTGTGTGGATTAACATTACACATGTCCTTCAGTAAGTTTTTGATAGCGTTCTCTTTAGAAAGCCCTTCCTCACAATAATCAGATTCATCCACAAACATCAGATTGACCTGCAATCATCAGATGGTTTTGCTATGACCCATTTCCACCAGAGAGGTCTCCAAAATCCCCAGATCTACATAGTGCATTACATTCTGGTTTCTTGTACGTAGTGTACGTACCTGTTCTTTGAATAGTGATAGCATGAGTTGCTATTGCAGCGACATGAGATTCTGGGAAAAAAAAAAGCAATAATATTTAGTCTATTCCATCTCTTGTGAATTTGAAATTAGAAATTCAGCAACACAGCAGTGCATGACCAGCCGTATGACCACAAAAAAAGAAGACGGTTAGGGGTCCCAAACCAATGCATCATGGTGGGAGTTCTGAGATGAATCATGACGGGTTAAATTTAAACACAGTCATCCGTAGACTTATGAGTTTCTACAAATATTTCAAAGTGCCTCCTCAGACTGATCGGCCCACGCTGCAGAAGCCATGCACGGGCAGCATTTAAAACACAAACAGAAAAACCATAACAGTGCCACATTTTCTCAATAACTTTAAATGAAAATAAACTTAGTCTACGTTCCATCCACAAATGCATTGGCAAGCGTCCACCTTTGCACTTTTACTGGATTCTAAATGGACTTTTGTAAGCGTTTGCTTGCTGCGTTCGTCAAGACATCTCAAAATTATTGCATTAAAAAATCATGATCTTCACAGCATTTCATTCTCAACAATATTTAAGACATTTTTAATCCCTTAAGCAAGATACGTTTGTAAAAAATGTGCATGTTTATTTGTTTCCCATGGGTGTGTTTTTCTTGAAGCACCATGTTGGAAATCACCTTCCTCTAGTTTCACTATTCTCTCAACACTGGATACAAAGGGTTGCATTTCATTGCGGTCCAATTAAAAACATCCATCTCCATTTTTGTCGACTTTTAGTTTACTACATGATTTGACCACAGCAGCTGTCCACACTGTGTGAAAATCTCATGATGAATGAACCAATAGAAACGCTCTAAAATCACTCTGAACCAAATCTTTAAGAAGGTTTGTTCCTTCACCTGTAAAGTTACTATTTTGGGAGATACATGTTTTTTTAATTGGACAGGGACGAGGTGTGGGTAGAGATCGATAAGTCATTTAAACTTTGACATATTAACACATGAATGGAACCATGTTTGTATTAAAATACAAGCTCAGATCTGCTCAGAGTCACTGCTTCTCGTTCGCCAACAATCAAAGGAGGAGTAAATGAGTTGAAATGTTATCACCTTGCAGCCATTCTTTATTCCAAGAATTTAAAAGGGTGGAAAAAAAAAGAAAACATGAAGAAACAATACAAAATACCTTGGAGGGGAAGCACACGGAGCACACACAAACGCTTCAGCCAGCATTTTCTGATGTAATACGGCACATTAAAAGACTAGGATTAATTAAATCCTTGGGCTTTTTAGCTCTCAGACACTTCAGGCCACGTGCATGCGCATCATCCGTTCTGACAGTTAATGACCCACTTTGCTGGAGACTGAAGTGAAATGGCTTTAATACCTCGCAGAGACGCTGGCGGCAGTGGATTATCTGTGACTATGTGATGCACTGGAAGGTAAATGGCCATTTTGGTTAGATGTTTCAATCAAATAAAAAAGCAGGAATGTTGAACTCGTGTAACTCACTGTTGCTGTGATTGGGAGATTTAACGCAGTACTCACCGTACCAGCCAGGGGGTGCCGGGCAGTAGACTGGAGTGGGACGACAAGCAGGCACTGTGGGAGAGATTGTTGGAGAACATTAAGCAGCAAGCTTTAAGAGATATAACTGAATTGAATTTTATTGTATTTGACTCGTTGTATTGTGTTGTGTTGTTTTATGTCATTATTGTACTGTATTAAACCTCTATTTGTGGCATCTGTCATATTAAATAAGGGATGCTCACTAATAACAAAAACATATCAGCAGATACTTGGTAATAAAAATGGACATACCGAATAATATTTCAGAATGACATTGACGACAATGTCCTGTACTCTAGAATTGGGTCATATTTAGGCAACACTAGACTCCAAAGCTAAAACATCTATAATTCAGACACCTGCATTTGCACTCCCTGTAAAACTGATGGCTCCATTGCTCTGTAATGCTAATCCTGGTGTATCTAGTCACAGTCTCTACTTTTATAAAGGTTTACGTGTCTGAATTAGCTGAAAAGTACTTGAAAAATATCAGCTATCAGACAGCCATTCACATATCAGTGAATCCCTTACTGCTGACAGTAATCTCAACACCTCCCAGTGCTGTGAAAGAACAGAAAATCTAACCGTATTCATAGCGTCACAGAATCCAACACGTAAATGTTTCAGCAACTGCCCGTATCTGTCTGCTTATATTCTTCATATAAAAATGTTTTCTCCTGGTATGACTGCCTAGGGCTATTTTGGTAGTCGACTTGTCTATTTCCTTTTGTTTATCAGTTAGACGATTACTAAATGATTAAAGATTAAATGAAAATATTTAAGACAGAATGGGGTGTGGAGCTTGTAATACTGGAGAGAATGTGTTATTTTTGCATGAGATGTCTTGTTGGTTGTTAAAAATTAAACATAATGAATAAAACTGCACATTTCTACAGCATTCGGGAGTTAAAAAAGGCAGGCGATTTGTGCCCAAACATGTCCAAAATGTTTAAAACGGTTGGTCACAAAACATAAATATTTGAATTTATCTGTGATCAAACAAGTAAATGTAAGTTTAGTCTAAAAAGTTTTGGCCTGGATGGCGCTCCATAGCTAGTTCCTGCAATTGGTTTACAGAGGTGTCAATCACTTCTGCCTCCCAACTTTGAGGTGGGAGTTGACCCCGTCCCCCGGAAGCCGGCGGCGCTCATTAGTCCGCAGAATCTAAGAAGGAACAGCCTATGAGTTGAATTCACGAAGAATTTACGTAAACATCCTTCCATTGCCTGGTGCTAGAAGCTCTGAGCGCTAACTATGAGCGAGAGAAAATGGAGCTTTCTCGATGCTTCAATAGCGTTTCACCGGTGCAGCGCCTCTCCTGAGTCAGTATGTGATTTTACATGTTTACAGTGGTTGAAAAGGCCGAACTGTAAAGGGCGGTGTAAACACTCAGAGCGGTGTGTGTTTGGTTTGGTGTTTCCAGGGAACGGCTGAGTGTCGGCGGCTGAAAATCTGTGTGTAGGTGTTTAGATGGTTCTGAAAACTGTGAGTTGGGGCTGTGGTCTGTGTGATAAGAACATTAGGCAATTAATTAATTTTGATTAAAGGGTGCTTCCGCGCAAAGGTGTTTAACGACGTTGTCGCTCAGGTCGTTTAATCGCTGCAGCCCTAATTGTGTCATAAGAAAAGAAGTGTAAACTTACAGTCCTGCAGAGGTCCAGCCATCTCCACTCCCTCTGGAGCTGCAGGGCATTTAGCAGAAAGACAGAAAAGGAGAGAGAGAGAGAGAGAGAGGGAAAAGTTTGTGTAAAACTATGCAATGCTCTGGTTCTTTACACCTCAGATTTCTCATCTCATGACAAATGTTTGTCAGGAGGTGTTTCTCTGTGGCACTGCTCCAGAAGAGAGAGTGAATGTTAAAGAGTTAACTGTGTATCACTGAGTAAAACAGCTTTTCTACCACTGTTTACTCTCAGGGGTCTGTCATATGAACACAGACCACACACACACCTGCTGTTACAGTGTTAGTTACACACCAGTTCACTTCAGAAATAAACCCATAGTGAGTGTTTTTACGTTTCTGCAGAGGAACCTCGGCCTCCACCGTCTTCTCTTTCACTGTAAAGAACAGAAAATATCAGAATGTTAAAGCCGTTACTGACTTTGACGAGTGAGCATCACGTTACTTATTGAGTTCTGGTGAGATTTCATCACATTTCATCTGGTTACAAAACAACTGCAAGATTTATACAATTTAAAAATCTCCATTTTCACATGTTTATAAAATACCAGCTGATATGTAGTATTATAAATTATTATTTGTGATATTTACACCATGAATTATTATTCATTCATTCATTCATTGTCTGTAACCTTTATCCAGTTCAGGGTCGCGGTGGGTCCAGAGCCTACCTGGAATCATTGGGCGCAAGGTGGGAACACACCCTGGAGGGGGCGCCAGTCCTTCACAGGGCAACACAAACACACACTCATACCTACAGACACTTCTGAGTCACCAATCCACCTACCAACGTATGTTTTTGGACTGTGGGAGGAAACCAGAGCACCCAGAGGAAACCCACACAGACACAGGGAGAACACACCACCCTCCTCACAGACAGTCACCCGGAGGAAACCCACGCAGACACAGGGAGAACACACCACCCTCCTCACAGACAGTCACCCGGGGGAAACCCACGCAGACACAGGGAGAACACACCACACTCCTCACAGACAGTCACCCGAAGGAAACCCACGCGGACACAGGGAGAACACACCACACTCCTCACAGACAGTCACCCGGAGGAAACCCATGCGGACACAGGGAGAACACACCACCCTCCTCACAGACAGTCACCCGGAGGAAACCCACGCAGACACAGGGAGAACACACCACCCTCCTCACAGACAGTCACCCGGAGGAAACCCACGCAGACACAGGGAGAACACACCACCCTCCTCACAGACAGTCACCCGGAGCAGGAATCCAACCCACAACCTCCAGGCCCCTGGAGCTGTGTGACTGCGACACCTACCTGCTGCACCACCGTACCAACCCCACCGTGAATTATTAATGAATGTTTAATTTTCATATTCAAATGAATATTTCCTGTTACTTTCAGCTACACACAGTGCCTTGTGGGTGCTGTACCTTCTTCCTCCTTTGGCTGTGGCTCTGTCTTCTTCACCTCTTTTTCTGGAAAAAAAAAAAAAAAAAAAATCATAACATGAGCAAAGTTAAATGCTGAGACTTTAGGATTGCTCCTCCCCCTCATCCGAGTCTCTCCAATCACAGCGCTGGACCCATGTTTATGTGAAAGACAAGGTTAAACAGCAACACAGACATGACGACTGTGGAGGAATGAGAGAACAAGGCAAAACTAGCTAATATCGTATCTGTTGTGTGCCTCGTCTGATGCTGCTTGATGGGGCTTGTCTCTAATGGTGTTTGATCAAAGGTTTAATTAAGACAGAACTTCCTTGTGGAAAAGAGGGAGAATATAGTGCCTTTAAATAAATCCTCCACAGAGAACACACCTAAACATGGCCTTTCTCTTTTGCTCCAAACTCTCTGGCATCTTTTCTATTCATTCACTGAGGGGATTAATTCAGTCTGTAGATCATAACTCTAACTCAAACACTAAGGAAAGGTAGGAGTCCCGATGGTACGTAGTTGACAGGGTTCTCAAACCTGTCCACACCACTGTGGTGACTATATTAAAGATCAGACAGTGCTCAATACCCCAGAATAAGGACAGAAATCAGGTGCTGGTGGCCTGTGTGTTGTGGCGAAGCTCCAGCAGGGGGCAGCATTGTGTGCTGCACAGCAGTGAGAGACTGTAAAAGCAGTAGTTGAGCATTATGGAGATTTCTGAATGAATCATATCCTCAGAGATTCCCACAGGATTCCGCGTCTGGTCATAAATTAACCAGCCGACGGACCTGGAGTTAAATAAGAGCCGGGCCTTCTGCGCTGCACAGAAGAAGAGAAGGTTAAGGACAGATCTGCATAGCCCTCTTTGTGCAAATTGATGGAGGGTTATTAAAAATACAAGCTCGGAAATCATGCGCTTCCCTCTCTGTACGGACTCAGACTGAGGACTTGCAGCGAAAGAAAGGATCATTTTAAGGCTTGTAGCTACTGAACGATCCACGAGATGGCGCCATGGAGAGCGTCCGCGGGGAGACACTGGTCTCAAAATACCTCAGACTGGAATTGAATTTTCTCATCAGCCCATTGGTTATGTATTATGTGCTGCTTCATCCTATTAATAAAAGATAAAGGACCCATTAAAGGCAGGGCTAGGAGCCTGAAAACACACTGTGGTATTGTGAGGGATATATGGAGTGTTACAGTCACACATTAATAAATTACGTCGTTTGTTCATTCATTCGTTCATCTTCTAGAACTGCTTGACACTCACAAACTCACCCAGTCACTCGCACCTCGCCAATCCACCTTCCAGCACATGTTTACACGTGACTGTTCTGAGTGGCCTCCCACACTATCACCACCCTGAGCAGGATGACGCAGTTACAGAAGATGAATGAATGGATGAACATCATGTCACGATTCCGTAGTGGATGATTGGACAGCCACAGTGCGGCTCTGACGAGTTATCGCACTTTTAAATCTGAATATCCAGACGGGAACAATACAGCACGAGCTCTCTCTCTGTCCTCATCTTGGTGTTGCATTGCATCATCCTGGAGAACATGCTCCTTTAGCCTGGAGGTTATTAGCTGGTGCGAGAGGAGTACAATTAATGACCCCCCTAATGATATTTATCCGGTGGAATTAGCTCCTGTGGTCGGTTCTGCGCTACAGAAACAAAAGCGATGGATTTAATTTACTTCATTCCACTGTGTGCATCATTTCCACAGAAAAAACAACACCCTGCTCTGAAGTAATCAGTGGTAAAATGCAGCAAACTGAAAGAAAATGGTTAATGTAATATAACACCTCTTATAACTAGTGCCATCCATCGCTGATATGGGTCTCGTCACCCACTGGTGAGTGTCAGCACCGGACCTCACTAATGTTTATGTGGCTGAATGCAATCAAATCCTCTCAGCAATGTTCCAGCATCTAGTGTAAAGCCTTGCCGGAACCGAGGAAACGTTTACTGTAGCAAACGAGGTAAAATGACCTATCGATGCCCTTTATTTCAGGACATATTTTGGAAAAGGTGACGTTTGAACGTATTTTAATTAGAATTAATGACTCTCTGTAGCTCTTTTTTTATGAATATGTTCATTGTTCATTGTCTTGTGTTGGGGAAATATCAAAAATCCTCAGAATCGGACTCCGTTCTAATCCTGTAAAGCCAGGGATAACAAGAAGGAGTCAGAATTCATATGAGGTCCGTGGCTGCGGATCGAGATGGAGCCTGTTCTGAGGCTTATATTTCAGAGGCCAGATTAAGCCTGTTTCTCCACATAAAAGGCCTTTCGCTGAAGAATCCCCACCAACAGTGTCTCTAAGACTCTCCTTAATCTGTATTCAGAAAACCAGGCCTAAATCTGAGATGAGCGAAGTGACTGAGCCCGGATCTGTTTTCCGGCTGCGTACTTGCTGCCAGATGGATACCGCACTGGGTCTGTCTCTCGCAGCGCAGCGGGCCGGAGTCTGCCAAGGCAAAGTGTGCATCAGGTTGACCTTGTGAGGAACGATCGAGTACCTTTATCCTCCTGTGCCTTCGTGTCAGGTGCTGGAGGCTCTACAGGTTGTTGAGGCAGAGGGCACACACAGGTAGGAGACTCTTTTTCTTTATCTGAATACAAAGAGAGGCAAGAAATGTTACATAGCACAGTCTTCCTGTGGATTATGATATGATCTGGAGCAGCTGCACACAGCCTAAGGTCACCATGCTCAATGCAAAACGTCATCTAGAGCATTTGGCAGTGGGGCAGCGGAACCGAGTTCTCTGGAGTGGTAGAGCAGTATTAAATAACTTTGGTGTGAGTAAAAGTGGTGCTTGTGATCCCTCACTAATTCGCTCAGAGCTGAATGCCATCCAATCCTCATAGAAAAGTCTCAACATCTAGTAGAAAAGAGCAGAAACATCACTGAAGCAAACGGGGACAAGCGCCTACTCAATAGTTTTGACTTGTCCACAAACTTTTGGCCACACTATGTGTACCATTGCTGTAATATAATTTATTCTATAGAAGAAAATCTTTACCCGGAGGAAACCCACGCAGACACGGGTAGAACACATCGAGAATCCAGAGTTTGATTACATTTACAAGCGGGAAAATTGGTGTTTCCCAGTTTCTGACATCACTAGAACACAGCATAAGGCTCGCATTCACTACCAATGAGATCTAGACCGTGTAGAAAGTTTTAAAATAACACATTTCTCACTTAATTCTCTCCCATTGTTGCTATGATGAAATATGCAAATGTGTTATAATATAGCAAAGTAATCAGTAAAGAACATAAACATGGGTGTACGTGCACAAACTCAGTGACAGACGAAGGTGAGACAAAGACATTAAACATGAACAGAACACCAACCTCTTATTAATATGTGGTATTTCATAGTGATCTGTTACCTATGTGTAATGGTGTAAATCGTTACTTGTTTTATACTTTCGAACATGGTCTTGTTGGGTCCAAGGTTGAACAGGCTCTGGGTGGGTTGGTACGTGGGCTATTATTGAGTGCAGCCCGTAGGGGGCCTCTAATTAACCCATTCTGCTCCTACCACTGACCCTATGGGCCATCCATATGTCGGTCCACCATTTCACCCATGGACAAAGTTTGCTGCAAGGTTTCAGAGTAGAATGGTTCCCATTGTAGTCAGTGGATTTGGATTGTGAGCGGAGGTGATTGGATCAGATCATTTAATTTTATATTCCCATCTCATTCACAGCTGTTGACAATCATTCAGTGCTGCTTGCCGATGCCACCGGTATCGTAATCTGGAAAATCTAATAACATTCTCGTGTCGTAAAAACAAAGCCCGGGCAGGTTTTCTGCATTCATCAATCACAGCGGTGAAATTAATTTCAAAACGTGGACGTAAGTCACGGCGCAAATATGACAGCTTTATTAGAGGTTTGGATTGCTTAAATTTGTCTGAATTAATGTGACACTTTTGGACTGAATGGCACCCCATCAGAAAATTGGATCATTACAATAAGCAGGCTTTATGACAGTCGGGCAGATAAAGCAGGAGATGAATGGTGCTGTTCTCCAAAAATGTAGAAATATTAAAGAGCAATGCATATGTCTGTATCTCGGAGCCGAGATCAGATCGGAGGCTGTTGCTCGTGTGCTTTCTCAGATTCTTCCAGAGATTGGATTTGAATGCTTTGTGCCTAAAATGCTAATGCTGTCGATATCGCTAAGCCCTGCGGCTGAGTGCAGGATTTCTGTTATTAAACCGGCACGCTCATGCTTTCCCTTTCATTTCTCACTGACCTTTGCTGAAATACTTTTTATTATCTGATGTTTTTCCCTCTTTCTTTTTTAGTTTCAACAGCATTGACCATATCTTGATTAAAATCAGCGGGGGGTGGGGGTGGGGCAATGCACATTGATTATACAAAGCTACATTTAATGTAAAAAGCACAGTTCTGATTGTAACTTTGGTGGAAAATGTTGGAAAGGCAGCAGAGATAGGCCCAGAGTTCATGTGTCTAATTATAAACAAGCAATCAGTGCTGATCTGAGATTTAAGCGTACTGTTTTTCCATGGGGAGTTGCCCCTTGATCACCCCCGCGGATTCGTCCACTGTATCCCTGACGGTCCTTTTAATCTGTCCAAATTAAGTCTTAAATTAGATCATGGTTAAATTCTAATCAGCCAGCTCTGCGATTTAAACAGAATGACAAACACATGATTGCAGAAAGCGTTGGTGGCTGGAGCCAAGTCCCCAGTCAGCAGTGCTTCTCGTCTCGTAATAGAAGAGACTCATTGTGTTCTGAATGAAATCAGACTAAGGCCTTGCTCAGTCCAGCTGTAAATCACACACAGTGGCACTGGATCTGCATTCGATTAGTTTGTAAACACGGTAGTTGTGTCAGAAGTGCCGCCCTGCTGACTATTCCCTACATGTTATGGGAAAGGGGAGCTGAATTCAGGAAGGTAATCAGAGACTTCGGACGCTACTTGATGCGGGTTTTTCTCAGACATTGTTGTTGTGAGACAGTTTAAGTGAACTTAAAAACGTGCACCATTTTTGCAGCACTATATTTACCACTACAAAGTGGTGGGAAGAGTGCACTATATCGTAAAAATACCACCTCAATGTTGTGAAGCACATTGCTGTGAAGATTTGATTAGGGCGACCAGACGTCCTCTTTTACCCGGACATGTCCTTTTTTTCAGACTTAAAAAAACGGGATTTTGTTTTTCTAGAGCTTACATAGAACTTCGAGAAGTTTCGTTCACAAACTAGTCCCGCCCTCCCCTACTCCGATTGGTTCGCTTGAGTGAGAAGGGGGCGTGGTGAAGTAGCCTAAAATCTTCTGATTGGACGGTCTGACTGTAGAGCTACCGTTATTGGTCGATAACCTTCTCTGTAAACATTTAATTGGTCAGTCTGCACGTCAGTAGTCGTTCACCCCCCGGAGACGTGTCCTCTTTTTCACCATCTCAGATCTGATTGCCCTAGATTTGATGGCAGGTGAGTTGGTGTGTTCAGGAACTACCAGTGGGTCATTAGTTCTGGATCACAAAAGCCACCCCAACCAATCACACACTCTGGATGACAGAGAACCCCATCCTGTCTTCTCTTGTAGGGAACTGCAGTTCTAACTGGTTTGTTCACATCTACATCCATCTTTTAAGGTGAAATGATGTGTTTGAGGAAAAAAATGTATGTTTGTATGTGGATTAGGTTTAACTTTTCTGTTAGATTTTATTCACTGTTCGAATTACAACAAAAACTTGTTTGTAACTTGAGCTGGGTTTTTTTTTAGATTTTTCTATAATGGAGTAAGTCTCCCAAATTTAGAGTGGGTTCCTACCTAAGGAATCAGAAAAGGCAAAAAGTAAGTGAATATAACCTAGATATGGAGCAGGAATAAAGCCATATCCTGATCTCTTTTCATGAATTTCAATGTTTGGGGGTCTCTCTTCTTCTTTTGCCGGGAGCTGAGAGAGGTGTGAAGGCTAGCATGTCCGACCGAGCCACTTCGTTTATTTTACTAGTTTACTGACACCAAGTTTCAAGCTCACAAACAGACTGGAGAGCAAGTAAATGGTGAGGAAACATCAGAAAACGTGTATTTTGATCTCAGTCGTGAACATCACCTTTAAAAAGAAGTTGTCACGATGTCGTAAACTGTGTGCACAGTATTAATTTTGGAATTGCATTGGTTAAGTCATGGATCGACACAAATTAAACAGTTATAAATAATAATAATAACGTGGGGACACACATTATTTTAAGTAAGAGGGGCTGTCATTAGTGAGGCTTCTCATGATTGGGCTTCATCACTTCAAGGAACACTGTTCTAGTCCTCCATTGGTCAATGCTGTTGTGTTCAATGCCCCTGATATTCGGTGTTGGGCAAGGTAACCTTAGGCTTGTGTGCAAAACTGAACACGAGGGTCAGTGATGGCTGACATCAAATGGCTGACTTTTAATACATTACACTATAAAACTGCGTAATTCAAATCTTATACAGTACCTTCCTTCTCAGTCTCGTCTTTCTTCAGCGGTAACGTTGGTTCCTCTTCTTCCTCTTCATCCTCCTTGATTGCCCTTGGTTTTGCTTCATTTGATGTTTGGAGAAAAATAGAAAACAAAACTGTATGTTAAGTTTTGTAGCTTTGAAGAATTATGTTCTGAACACTCTCTGCGGAGCCTGTTCAAGCCCACGGGTCAAAACAGCACGCGAAGAGGTCCCTCGTTTCATTTCTTCTTTGCCCAGCAGGCCCTTTTCTCAGCGGGAATCTCAGCCGCTGTGTGAAACACATCTAAAGATGCTCTTGATAGAGGAATGACAGAGCGGCTGAGCTCTTTGCCCATGAGTAGACCTCAAATCACTGACTTTTGAGCCTCTTCCAGGTGGTAAATGCTGGCTGGCTCTGCCATAGCTGTAATTTTCTGGGGTGCACAAAAATACAAAAGTACATTTTATAAAAACCAAGAAAATATTCCCCTAACGGTGAAATCACTTCATAAAATGGTGTGTCCAAAAGGTAATCGCTGGAGATGGAGGGGAGTTCAGTTGACAGAAATTTGAGACAAAGCTAGCTCTTCTCAGAGTGAGGAACCACAGACCACACAAATAAAGTGCAGTGTCATCCTTGTCGTCCGGTAACATTGCCATTTCTGTGCTGTTCCTGGCCTTTGGATGAATACGGCCATTTTGTTAATGTCACAAGTTCACAACATCGTTTTACACAATGATAAAATGTCCATATTTTCTAATAAAACACAGATATTGGCGCATTCTTTCTCTATTTCTCACATGTACACACACAAACACACTCACACAGTCACTTACACGGTCAATGACCAGCCCCCCTTCACACACACACATACTATACTCATACTCAAATCATACTCTCAAGTCTTTAGTATGTAATTTTTATTTAAAACTGTACCTATGTAATCTTCAGTATGAAGTTTTACAGCAGGTAGTGTCTCTGTCACAGCTCCAGGGACCTGGAGGTTGTGGGTTTGAGTTCCGCTCCGGGTGACTGTCTGTGAGGAGTGTGGTGTGTTCTCCCTGTGTCTGCGTGGGTTTCATCCGGGTGACTGTCTGTGAGGAGTGTGGTGTGTTCTCCCTGTGTCTGCGTGGGTTTCATCCGGGTGACTGTCTGTGAGGAGTGTGGTGTGTTCTCTCTGTGTCTGCGTGGGTTTCCTCCGGGTGACTGTCTGTGAGGAGTGTGGCGTGTTCCCCCTGTGTCTGCGTGGGTTTCATCCGGGTGACTGGCTGTGAGGAGTGTGGTGTGTTCTCTCTGTGTCTGCGTGGGTTTCCTCCGGGTGACTGTCTGTGAGGAGTGTGGTGTGTTCTCCCTGTGTCTGCGTGGGTTTCCTCCGGGTGACTGTCTGTGAGGAGTGTGGTGTGTTCTCCCTGTGTCTGTGTGGGTTTCCTCCCATGGTCCAAAAACACACATTGGTAGGTGGATTGGGGACTCAAGTAAGTGTCCATAGGTGTAAGTGTGTGTCGCCCTGTGAAGGCCTGGCGTTTTCCTGCCTTCCACCGAGTGATTCCAGGTAGACTCTGGACGCGGCCCTGAACTGGATAAGGGTTACAGATAATGGATGGATGGATGGTTTCGAACATAATTTGTCTGAACGTTGAATTGATGTCTGAACGAACAGAATTGAAGCTTGATCTCAACCCACAGAGTCTTGAGGAAGTGAGCCTGTGGGGCTTGCTACAGAGAAACAGCTCCCTTCCCCCGTATCTCACTCCATTATGAGTCTCCTGGTGTTATTCTGCGAGCTGCACAACTCCCACAAGGCACAACATATTGAGATGTTTATGTTGAACAGAAGCATCACACTTACACACAAAGCAGTATTTTTAATTCATAACACTGTAAGGAAATCTACCGTATTAGTTGTTATCTGACTTTTTATCTGCAGAGGTTATAAATATAATACAACGTGGAGCAACGTACATCTGCCGACCCTTTTTTTTTCTACCTGGAATCACTGGGTGCAAGGCAGGAATACACCCTGGAGGGGGCGCCAGTCCTTTATGTTCGAAACCATATTAGTGAAACGTGAGCACATGTGCATCTTAGCGTCTTGATTATATTCTAATTTATTTCAGTAATTCAATTAAAAAAGTTAAACTCATATAGATTCATTACAAAATACTAATCTATTTCAAGTGTTTATTTCTTTTAATGTTGAGTATTATTGCTTACAGACAATGAAAGTCCAAAAGTCATTATCTCAGAAAATGTAGAATATTATATGAGCCATTTTAAAAATTATTTTTAATACAGAAATGTTGGTCTACTGAAAAGTATGTACAGTATATGCACTCAGTACTTGGTCAGGACTATATTTTGCATGAATTACTGCATCAGTGCTGCATGGCGTGGAGGCGTGTGGCACTGCTGAGGTGTTATGGAAGACCAGGTGGGGTCTGGTGTCTCTTATCTTCCTCCTGACAATAGCCCATAGATTCTCTATTGGGTTTAGGTCGGGTGAGTTTGCTGTTCGATCAAGCGCAATGATACTGTGGTTATTAAACCAGGTATTGGTGCTTTTGGCGGTGTGGACAGGTACCAAGTCCTGCTGGAAAATGAAATCCACATCTCCATAAAACTTGTCAGCAGAGGGAAGCATGGAGTGCTCTAAAATGTCCTGGTAGACGACTGCGCTGACTTTGGACTTGATATAACACAGCGGACCAACTCCAGCAGACGACACGGCTCCCCAAACCATCACTGACTGTGGGAACTTCACACTAGACTCAAACAGCTTGGACTGTGCCCCTCTCCACTCTTCCTCCGGACTCTGGAACACTGATTTCCAAATGAAATGCTAAATTTACTTTCATCTGAAAACAAGACTTTGGACACTGAGCAACAGTCCAGTTCTTCTTCTCTTTGGCCCATGTGAGACGCTTCTGGTGTTGTCTCTGGGTCATGAGCGGCTTGACACAAAGAATGCGACAGCTGTGGCCCATGTCCTGGATACGTCTGTGTGGTGGCTCCTTGTGAATCTCCCCCAAATTCTTTAATGACCTTTTTTTGACAGTTCTTTCAGGGCTGTGGTTTTCCCTGTTGCTTGTGCACCTTCTTCTACCACACTTTTGCCTTCCACTCAACTCTCTATTAAAATGCTTGGATACAGCAGGGGGGTATCAGTGACGGCCTTCTGGACATCGTTGAGTCTTCCCCATGATTGTGGAGCCTACTGAACCAGACTACGGGACCATTTTAAAAGGCTTAGGAAACCTTTGCAGGTGTTTTGTGTTCATGATTTTAATGTACTGAGATAATGACTTTTGGGTTTTCATTGACTGTAAGCCATAATCTTCAACATTAAAAGAAATAAACACGAAACAGATCACTCTCTTTGTAATGAATCTGTTTAATGAGTTTCACTTTTTGTATTGAATTACTGAAATAAGTTAACGTTTTGATGGTATGATATTTTAATTTATTGAGATGCACCTGTGTGTGTGTGTGTGTGTGTGTGTGTGTGTGTGTGTGTGTGTGTATTAGGGCTGGGCAATCAGTCGAAAATTAGATTAATCAAAATCGACTTTCAGAACTTCTAATCGACATAATTATGTCTGTATCGATTATTTATATTCTGTTGTGTCCCCACCTAAATGCCAAGGCAGAACGAGCAGCTCGTGCAAAAGAGAAACCCAGCGTCTGTGGTTTGGACGTGCTGTGTTTGACAAATGTCAAATGTAAACGTTGAGGAAAAACAGTTTCAGCGACCAATCAGAATCACACACCAAATATAAAAAGCGCTCAGAAAACCACAGAGGAACAAGCTCCCAGTGACATTAGAGAAAATATCCCATATTTAACACTGGAGCATATTTACAGCACAATCCTCATCACTGGACTGTGAGGGTCAAAAATACAACAATTTTAATTGTAATCGTGGTGAAATATACAATTAATATCATTATTATTTCTGGATTTCTGGAAATTACAATTAATATATTGCCAGCATATAAGGGCAGCACGGTGGTGCAGCAGGTAGTGTCACAGTCACACTCCAGGTAGCTGGAGGTTGTGGGTTCGATTCCCGCTCTGGGTGACTGTCTGTGAGGAGTGTGGTGTGTTCTCCCTGTGTCTGCGTGGGTTTCCTCCAGGTAACTGTCTGTGAGGAGTGTGGTGTGTTCTCCCTGTGTCTGCGTGGGTTTCCTCCGGGTGACGTTCTGGGAGGAGTGTGGTGTGTTCTCCCTGTGTCTGCGCGGGTTTCCTCCGGGTGACTGTCTGTGAGGAGTGTGGTGTGTTCTCCCTGTGTCTGCGCGGGTTTCCTCCGGGTGACTGTCTGTGAGGAGTGTGGTGTGTTCTCCCTGTGTCTGCGTGGGTTTCCTCCGGGTGCTCCGGTTTCCTCCCACAGTCCAAAAACACACGTTGGTAGGTGGACTGGCGAATCAAAACTGTCCGTAGGTGTGAGTGAATGTGTGAGTGTGTGTTGCCCTGTAAAGGACTGGCGCCCCCTCCAGGGTGTATTCCCACCTTGCGCCCAATGATTCCAGGTAGGCTCTGGACCCACCGCGACCCTGAATTGGATAAGGGTTACAGATAATGAATGAATGAATTGCCAGCATATATATATATATAATGTGTGTATTTTTATTTAGAAATTCATTGATTTCATTGTTTGTTATTTTCATAAAGCAATTTTAGGTGTTGTTTTCAGTTTAAAACACTTATTAAATGTATGGTATTACTTGGTCTCAATGTATTTATTTATTTAATTATTTATTTATTTGCCCCTATATTTAAAGTCATTCATAGTTAATTCCTTATCTGGTGTTATCTCGGTTTCCTGAGTGCAGTTACAGCTCTCATTGCAGCAGCCTGCTGTGTCATTACTCTCATATTCATAATTCATCCTTTTTCACTTAATCCTTAACACTCAGTTTGCTGCACATTTCCTCACAGTCAGTTTAATTCCAACACGCTGACGCCCGTCAGGACATCTCTGTTCACGCACTGCTTCCGCTGATGCTTTGTTTATCAAACTCATTTTCTTCTTTAAAGGAGCAATCAGTCATTTTCTCCGGTGTTTTTCTTCACATTATGAAACAGTCATTATACTGACATCTAGTGGTCTCACTGAGTCAGAGATTCTTCACTGAACCCATTTTAAATATCACCACCTCACAGCAGGGGGCGCTCTGTGGACAATAATAGGACTTTAAAGCAATTTAATTCTTAATCTCATGAGCTGCACTTGTGGAAAATTTATGAATCACCTTCATAAATATTGGTTGGTATGTTTTTGGTCGTCTGATGGCTGCTTGGTGTTTACACATCAGTCATTACACATTAAATGGCCTCATTATGGCTGCGTTCACACAGCAGGTAAAAGTGGCCCAAATCAATTTGTGTTCTGCTGTTCACACATTCTGTATAATCTGATCTATATCTGACATCAGTCTGAATCAGACTCACAAAGGACAAGGATTCAGGCGCTGATCAGAAGAAAATGTCCGTCTGTTTCATACAAAGCACTTTCGTGTTTGAAATGAAGGAATGGGACCCGACTGCAGCGCTGTATCACTTCACTTCCCTTTACTTTGTGAGCTCTGTGTTAAAGGCAGAGTATTAATTAAAGACTGTAAAGAATGTTACAACGTGAACGGATGTTTCTTTAACTCTAAGCACAAATTTCCCAGGTCTCTCACGAACACATCATCTCCAAAGAGAACTAGACGAGCGCAGACATGAGTTTAATATTATCATGATACACATTTATACAGCTACCGATATAAACGATATAAAACTGATATAGAACGACCACAAACGACCACATTTTCTCTTGTTTGTTTTACAAAAAAACCCTTTATACAAATGTCCACGTGTGTTATCTTCTCATAAATGAGAGACAGGAACCTGGACTAAGGAGTTTCACGTGTTTTTCGTTTCCCGATATATTTTACTAGGGTGACCAGACGTCCTCTTTTACCCGGACATGTCCTCTTTTTTAGACTTAAAAAATGTCCGGGTGGAACGTCCGGGATTTTGTTTTTCTAGAGTTTACATAGAACTTCGAGAAGTTTCGCTCACAAACTAGTCCTGCCCTCCCCTACTCAGATTGGTTCGCTTGAGTGAGAAGGGGGCGTGGTGAAGTAGCCTATAATCTTCTGATTGGACGGTCTGACTGTAGAGTTACCGTTATTGGTCGATAACCTTCTCTGTAAACATTTAATTGGTCAGTCTGTACATTAGTAGTCCTTGTTTACGTCAGGAAAATCTCATGTACCTACCCTCATCTCGAGCACCTATGCCGAAACGTAAATGTAAGTTCTCGGATGAATTAAAAAAGAAATTCCTATGTTTTGTGGAGCAAATAAAGGTGTAAAGGACCTAAAAGCACACACAGGTTCAGCTAAGCGAGAGCCAAACACTCCCCCCCATCCCCGAGAGGTCGAGACGTGTCCTCATTTTCTGCATCTCAGATCTGGTCACCCTAATTTTACAAAACGAAAATGCTTTGACCAGTCCGTTTCCACGTCCTAAACACATCAAACTAAGATGAAAGTGCTTCGGACCGTAAGTCCGGAGATCGTTGGCTGGAGTGACGTAAAAGCCACATGAAACCCGATCTGGCCGTTCAGACAGAGTCGCACTGTAACATATGAATCGGATCTCAAAACCGCATATGAATGTAGCCCAAATCTGATTTTAAATAGTCAGATTCAATGCAATTTGTGCTGTTCACACTGCCACAAATACGACACATCTGCATCACATATGACAAAACAGATCGGAGTTGGGCCACTTTCACCTGCTGTGTGAACGTAGCTATTGTTTCTACACCCAGTGCCAGTGTTAACAGCTCTGCCCTTGTATAGGTCTGTTGTTCTTCTAATTTATTGGCTGCATTTAATTCACTGTCCACTCTTAGACACTCCAACCTCATTAGTCCACCTTGTAGGACGCTGTCGGCTGGATGTTTTTGGTCGGTGGACTGTTCTCAGTCCAGACACTGAGGGGTTTATAAACTCCAGCAGCACTGCTGTGTCTGATCCACTCTACACCAGCACAACACACACTAACACACCACCACCACGTCAGTGTCACTGCAGCGCTGAGAATGATCCACCACCACATCACACCTGCTCTTCTGTTGAAAAACAGGGTAAGATTAGGATAAGAAAGTATGCAGAGTTCCACAGAGCTGATAAACTGAGAAGTGAGTGTAGAAACGAGGGTGATATTAAAATCTGAATTTATTTTATTTTATACTTTAAATTTGAGAATGTGCTTTAAATTTGAAGATCATTTTATTGTCTGCGGTTTCAAGGGTTCACAGCTTTTAGGAATACTCATTACTCAGAGTGGAGAACCTGCCCTCAGCTCTCAACTCTGTTCTAACACTAAAGCACCCCCTAGTGTTTTTCACAGGCTTTACCTTCAGGGACTGATTTTGATGGTTCTTCAGCAGCCGTCTTCTTGACCTCCTTTTGTACCTCCTTATCCTCGCTCACCTCTTCCTGGATTTCTGGAAATTACAGAAACAGAATTGAGACACACAATGTTTGCTTATCTTTTTAATAGGCGTCAATGTGATTTAAAAAAAATAATAATTTGTTGACTGTATTTACAATTACACACTGCCAGTCTGTTTCATCGGCACCGACGTCTGCCTTAATGTCCGTTCAGCCGAGTATGACTCTGTGGACAAGTGTCCTCCACGTCTTCTGACCTCTCACAGCCTCTTCTATTCATTCATTCATTCATTCATTCATTCATTCATTATCTGTAACCCTTATCCAGTTCAGGGTCACCGTGGGTCCAGAGCCTACCTGGAATCATTGGGCGCAATGTAGGAATACACCCTGGAGGGGGCGCCAGTCCATCACAGGGCAACACACACTCACACACTCTCACCTACGGACACTTTTGAGTCGCCAATCAACCTACCAACATGTGTTTTTGGACTGTGGGAGGAAACTGGAGCACCCGGAGGAAACCCACACAGACACAGAGAGAACACACCACACTCCTCACAGACAGTCACCCGGAGGAAACCCACACAGACACAGGGAGAACACACCACACTCCTCACAGACAGTCACCCGGAGGAAACCCACGCAGACACAGGGAGAACACACCACACTCCTCACAGACAGTCACCCGGAGGAAACCCACGCAGACACAGGGAGAACACACCACACTCCTCACAGACAGTCACCCGGAGGAAACCCACGCAGACAGAGAGAGAACACACCACACTCCTCACAGACAGTCACCCGGAGCGGGAATCGAACCCACAACCTCCAGGCCCCTGGAACTGTGTGACTGCGACACTACCTCTCTCCTATTTAATTGTGTTAAATTGTTCAGGCCAGTACGTTTCTCAGTGGTATCTACACACACACAGTGTTGGTACGGCCTCTCCATTTTGCCGCTGCCCACTCCAACCGTGGCATGCTTTTCACATGAGATGCTTCTAGTGATTTTTACAAAGAAGAAAAGCATGTGCTTCCTCAGTTTGGCTGCAATGATATTTCAGGTTTGTCCCAATCTCTTCGGGCATTTCCAACAACATAATTCAAGTGCATTCATCTTTGCTCTGTCTTGTATGAAAGAACAATGGTCAAACACTGTTACTTTGTAATACCGAGCAGTTTAGATGTGCTGGGAATGTCACAGAGTGTGTGTAAAAGAGCCTCATCACACGGGTCATCGTTACAGGTCTCTCAGTGTTATCTGGACCCACAGACTCACCACTGTGCAATCAACCTCCACTGGTCTTTTTTTTCTGCCCAATCACAGCTACACGGTGAGGACTCGAGCTTAAACACATGGTAAACAAAGCTGCTTTTAATCAGACATATTTCTGAATGAATAGTAGTCACTGCTATGTGATTGAATGCTGTGTTCTGACTATAGGATGAGGGGGGAACTCCACACTGATGCCCTTCATTTCTGAAGAAATGTTGGATAAGAAGGTGGCCACACACTTATGCATGTAGCAGCTGAGTAGAGCTATTATTGCTGTAGCAATATTTCAATTGTAGGATCAATATTTAATATTATTACCTGTGTTTGTCTTATTTTATTCCAGTCCTGCTTCTGTATAAACATTGATTAGTTATAACATTAAAAAGACGTTCATGTCCCTGCACTTCATTCTCTCAGCTCCACTCACCACACAGCAGCTCTTTGTAGTTCTACAGTTACAGACTGTGATCCCTCTGTTGCTCTGCATACTTTCGTATCCCCATTTTACACCGGTGGTGGATCATTCTCAGCGCTGCAGTGACACTGACGTGGTGGTGGTGTGTTAGTGTGTGTTGTGCTGGTGTAGAGTGGATCAGACACAGCAGTGCTGCTGGAGTTTTTAAACCCCTCAGTGTCTGGACCGAGAACAGTCCACCGACCAAAAACATCCAGCCGACAGCGTCCTGTGTCACTGATGAAGGACTAGAGGATGAGCGACACACACTGTGCAGCGACAGATGAGCTACTGTCTCTGACTCTACATCTACAAGGTGGAGGAGGGAGGAGTGTCTCACAGAGTGGACAGAGAATGGACACAGGGTTTAAAAACTCCAGCAGCACTGCTGTGTCTGATCCACTCTACACCAGCACAACACACACTAACACACCACCACCACGTCAGTGTCACTGCAGCGCTGAGAATGACCCACCACCACATCACACCTGCTCTGTGGGGGGTCCTGAGCGCTGAAGAACAGGGGGGAAAAAAAGCTAATAAGCAGTCAAGCTCTCCTCAGATAACACTTTCTCGTTTCATCACAGCTGTTATTACAATCTTCCAGAGTGCCATTTACAGTGTGATAATCTGTCAGTTCGCTGCATCGTGGCCTTCATCTGCAGATCTGCAGCCGTCTGAGGAGGTGATGGCTTTGTGGAACTGTCAGTGATTATATTGTGTGGTTTGTAAGTGTTATCAGTGGGGGTTTGGGTTTACTAAGCAGCGATCAAACTCTACCCACTGTCAGCCTAACGAACAGCTGTCAGCTGCTCTGTCATTTTCTCTTCTGTGACCCTCGGACGGCAGTCTTCAAGCTTAGATACATTTTAACCCTGGGTTGATTTATTTATTTATTTATTTTAATTCTTTTTTCATTCTTAAAAACTTGGATTTTTACAGCTTCACAGTGACAACTTCACACTACGGCCCTTATCCCTCAGAGCTGATGCAAATGACATATGAGCTATTCATTATCTGAAACATTAAGCTTCTTTTCAGAGGGAATAAAATATCCCAGTCGCTGTAGAATGGCTGCAGCACTTAAGGTGGAATGGAGAATTCAAATGACAGGTGCTTCTGGAGCAGCATTTAAGGTGGACTGGAAAATTCTATAAAGAAGCTGTTGCTAACTTCAATCGGCAACAACAGGACAGTTGTGGCGCCCACATTTCTACAGTTTAAAAAGTAGAAAAGATATTTCTGAATCTTTTCTAGAAAGAAAGAAAGCTAATGTAGTAGTATAACCTCAATGGAGCACTGTAAATACAGGGTGGGCCATTTATAGGGATACACCTTAATAAAATGGGAATGGTTGGTGATATTAACTTCCTGTTTGTGGTACATTAGTATATGGGAGGGGGGAAACGTTTCAAGATCGTTGGTCTTGGTCCATGGCCACCATGGTCACCACCCATCTTGAAACGTTTCCCCCCTCCCATATACTAATGTGCCACAAACAGGAAGTTAATATCACCAACCATTCCCATTTTATTAAGGTGTATCCATATAAATGGCCCACCCTGTATATCCCTGCATGTACTGTTCCTTCCTGTGCCCTTTTAGGAACTACAAACCTTGAGATGCTATGGGAATGAACATTGAATCATATAAGTTTTGGTGAAGGACTCTAGAAATAACCCCAGGAAATGGATTTGATCAGAGCCTCCTACAAAGCAGCAGTATTCTGACAGTTACTGAGATATAGAAAGGATTACTCAGGAGTCTGTAGAAAGGAAAAAAGAAGGATACCAGGGAAATAGATTTGTGTTAAACACTAATTGCTGTGTGTATTGTCTGTTTAAACACTGGTTATGTCATTTCTGAAAAGAAGAATACTAATAAGTAGTTTGCTCCCGTTTGCTGTAGCTTTGCTTCTACTCTTTTGGGAGCTTTTACACTAAATGATGGAACATTTCTGTGAGCATTTGATGGCATTAAATCGCGAGATTGGTTCTGGATCAGTACACCCATCCCTGAGTTATGGCTGGAGCCATAGAATGTCTACGAATATCACTCTCTCTCTGCTGTGAGACCCTCACCTGATACAGCACCGATAACTATCCCTGGTTCCTCTTTGGCTCCTTCGTCAAGGTCAGCATCAGCTTCTTCGGTTTGGTCATCGTCTTTTTGGTCATCGTCTGTTGCGTCTTGATCTTCAGCTGCGGCATCAACAGCAGCCGGTTCAGTTGCTTTTTTAGGTTCGTCTCCTTCATCTGCAGGCTCTTCTTTCTCATCAGCGGCTTTTCCATCTTCGGCCTCTTCGTCTTCCTCGCTGTCATCTTTATCTTTTTCATCAGCCTGCGCTGGAGCGGTAATTGCTTCTTCTGTATCGTCTCTTTCATCAGCATCCTTCTCATCTTTAGCTTCATGGAGGGGAGCCACCTCTTCACCTGGTGGAGCTTCAGGACTGGTGTCAGTGTCGCTCACATCGTCATCCTCCTCCTTCTCATCATCGTCAGGAGTAACAGCAACAGGTTCTTTATCTTTTCCTGGAGTATCTTTAGTGTCTTTGTCTTTGTCAACAGCATCCTTCTTAATAACATCAGCCACTGTTGCAGCTTCCTCCTCTTTGTCTGCTTCTGTATCTTCGTCTTCATCGGCAGGTTCCTCTGCTTGTGGTTTGGTCGTCTCTTCAGCAGCTTCATCTTCCTCTTCCTCTTTCTTAGGTTTTTTAGCAGTTGCCTCTTCTTTAGAAGATACCTCAGCAGCAACTGGCTTTTCTTCTTCTTCTGCCTTGGCCTCCTCTTCTTTTTTAGCTTTGGCCTCCTGCTTCGGTTCCCTTTTCTTTTTCTCCACCACAGTCTCAGCCTTTTCCTCTTGTTCTTCTTTAGCCTTGGCCTCCTCCTTCTCTTTTCTCTTTGATTTCTTTTTCTCCTCCACAGTCTCAGCCTTTTCCTCTCGTTCTTTAGCCTTGGCCTCCTCCTTCTCTTTTTTCTTTGATTTCTTTTTCTCCTCCACAGTCTCAGCCTTTTTCTCTCGTTCTTCTTTAGCCTTGGCCTCCTCCTTCTCTTTTCTCTTTGATTTCTTTTTCTCCTCCACAGTCTCAGCCTTTTCCTCTTGTTCCCCCTTTTCTTCTTTCTCCTCTTCCACCTCAGATGTTCCCCCCTCTTCCTCCTCTTCTCTCTCCTCCTGCTGTTTCTTCTCCTCTTCTTCCTCCTTCTGAATGATCTCCTTGGCTCGCAACTCTGCAACTAGATCATGAAGTTATTTGTCTTGTTAAAAGGTGATGAACATCAGGGAAACAGAACAAACAGATGAGAATGCAGCCCTGTAAAAGCATGAAGAACATGCAGAGTGAGATGTATTCACCGTGCAGTGTCGTTCATCAAACCCATAATGATGTGTGTGTGTCTGAAGCTGCCTCCACTGAATATCTCTCTGTGTATTCAGTTTGAGGGTAGGTGTTTTTTATTTTTTATTTTTAAGCAGTGGATCTACTTAATGTGCAGAGTGTAGCATAAGCGCTGTGAGCTTCATTAGCATGACCTGGCTCAGGCGTAGAGATGCAGACATGCTTGTTAGTGTTTTTAGTTCATGAATCACTGAGTAAATATGTTGCATTCAGTTAGTGCAAAGTGCTGCTTGAGGTGCCAAACTCTTCGCCTTCAGATTAAAGGTGCAGTAGGCTATTTTTTGTTGCATTAAATATGAATAAAACATGAATAACATGCTTAAAAACAGTTATTATTAACAGTGGTATGAACCCAAGTTCATTGGGGGCCTGAGAAAAACAGTTTTAAGACCTTCACTTTGGGCCATATGTTGCTTGTTTGTGTTGTTGTAGTTCGTCTGCTTAGACACTAGAGGTCGCATGTATTTGCTTTAAATGCCACCTCTTGTGGCTCGATATTTGAACTACAGTAACACACACTGTTGCTCCTGTGAAACTGGCAAACGCACAGTTAAACGGTTTCAGGCTCAGAAACATTTTGCGGTTATGTTTATTGGGTGCTGGGGGAAACCACACACACATTCATGTCATGTTTAATTACATACATTTTATAGGGTACAACTGTAAACACCTAGTGTACATCTGTCCAATCAGGATTCATGTCTACGTAGCTGCAGACAAGTGAGCTCTCCCATTGGTTAGGCCTATATGAGCTGGATTGTACACTTTACAGATTATAAAATACAACTCTGGGCCTTCTGGAAGTTCTAGATACATAACAACAATAAGCATGGTAGTATATATCTAGAACAGCAAGAATGTTTTCAAAACATGTGCTAATTAGCTTAGCATTACCATTCATTCATTATCTGTAACCGCTTATCCAGTTCAGGGTCGCGCAAGGTGGGAATACACCCTGGAGGGGGCGCCAGTCCTTCTTAGCATTACCATGCTATTGGAATTACTAGCATTGTAATTGAGATCTGACCATTATGAGTAGCTGTGATGGTCACAGTGTAATTCTGAGGGCTCTAAGTGAGCAGTATTAGCTTGTGGCTAATATTCCCAGTACGTAACTAAAACTAAATCAGCCCTCAGGCACGTCTTGGCAGATTGAGCACATTTAGGCCAAAAGGGGGAAAATTGTTCAAATTTAAATCATAAATGTAGCATTTGAACCAGTAAAATAATGAGCTTCCCCCAGACCATGCAGTCACCCACCATTGACAACCCACTCTTGCCTTGAAACCTAATAATGAAAGACTGCAAATCATATTTAATATATACACTTTTCAGCCATAACATTAGTACTACCCCTGTTTCTGCTGCCAATTTCCATTCTCTCAGCTCAACTGACCATCCAGGAGCACTTTGTAGTTCTACAATTAAAACACTGTAGTCTGCCTGTTGCTCTGCATACTTTGTTAACCCCCTTTAATCATGTGTGATTAAACAGAGCAGGTGTGATGTGGTGGTGGATAATTCTCAGCGCTGCAGTGACACTGACGTGGTGGTGGTGTGTTAGTGTGTGTTGTGCTGGTGTACAGTGGATCAGACACGGCAGTGCTGCTGGAGTTTTTAAACCCCTCAGTGTCTGGTCTGAGAACAGTCCACCGACCAAAAACATCCAGCCGACAGCGTCCTGTGTCACTGATGAAGGACTAGAGGACGAGCGACACACACTGTGCAGCAACAGATGAGCTACTGTCTCTGACTCTATATCTACAAGGTGGACCAACGAGGGAGGAGTGTCTCACAGAGTGGACGGAGAGTGGACACAGGGTTTAAAAACTCCAGCAGCTGCTGCTGTGTCTGATCCGCTCTACACCAGCACAACACACACTAACACACCACCACCACGTCAGTGTCACTGCAGCGCTGAGAATGATCCACCACCACATCACACCTGCTCTGTGGGGGTATATTGAAGATTAGAGTGGAAGGGGGGTGAAAAAGTATGCAGAGCAACAGCTGGACTACAGTCTGTCAATGTAATGGTCAGTGGAGCTGAGAGAATGGACAATGAGTGTGGAAACAGAGGTTGGTTTAGTGTTGTGGCTGGTTGGTGAAGATATAACTGACGTGTGATTAAGAAGAGTAAGGCATGTCAGTTTTAAAGGAGCTGTAATTTTCTCTGAAAAGGAAGAAAATGTTAGTTTTCTCTCTCTTGTTTTGGGTAGAAATTAAGGCTTCTTTCAAGTTTATGTTTTAGCACGCAGAGCAAGAACATGCCTAGAGGGCAGAGACAGAGTAGATGGATTATAATTTAAAGCCAGTTTAAAAAACCAACAACCTGTCAGAAACGCTGAGCTCTTCTTCACACTGCAGTGACGATTTACTGATTACACACAGCTTTCAGATGCATTCAAAGCTCATGCAGTCTCCACCTAAAGGGGCAATCTGGCCATGAACTAGCATTTAATGTTGTTTGACAGATTTCTTGATCTTTAATTTAAGCAAATGAAAATGAACTGAAATGACTCTAGGCCCACCTCAGAGCTCATTTTCACCAAAAAGACTCTGGTCCTTGGTTTTGTTCCTGATTCCTGGAAACGTATTTTTCCCCGTGAACCAGCCCTTCACATTTCCACCAGTTTAGACAGGAACCAAGGATACATCATCAGCGGGGGGTCCTGTGAGGGCTCGGTTCCTGTGTCATTGTGGCTGAATTCAGTGCCAGAGCCAGAGGTAAACGGACAGGGTCAAGGTTTGTTCTTATTTACAGTGGGTTCAGATCAGAGTGTTGAAATGTTGAGTCCTGAGCAGTCGCTGAGCTCCTGAACAGCGGAGGAATGTAGCCAACGCTAAGTTGCCACAGAAACGAAGTTTTATTTCTTATTGTTTATTCATATACCACTATGGGGGTGTGATGAGGTCTCGCCCCTTGCTGCTGTTGTATACTTAGCTGAACCTATGTGTGCTTTTAGGTCCTTTACACCTTTATTTGCTGCACAAAACATGGGAATTTCTATTTTACTTCATCCGAGAACTTACATTTACGTTTCGGCATAGCTGCTCGAGATGAGGGTGGGTACATGAGCTTTGCCTGAGGTAAACAAGGACTACTGACGTGCAGACTGACCAATTAAATGTTTACAGAGAAGGTTATCAACCAATAACGGTAGCTCTACAGTCAGACCGTCCAATCAGAAGATTTCAGGCTACTTCACCACGCCCCCTTCTCACTCAAGCGAACCAATCGGAGTAGGGGAGGGCGGGACTAATTTGTGAATGAAACTTCTCGAAGTTCTATGTAAGCTCTAGAAAAACAAAATCCCGGGCGTTTGTGAAATTCCGCCCGGACATTTTTTTAAGTCTAAAAAAGAGGACATGTCCGGGTAAAAGAGGACGTCTGGTCACCCTATATACCACGCTGTAAATGACCCCAGCTGGGTGACAATGCTTTATTTGAGGCTCTGAGCTCTTTTTGGAGTTTCTGAAGCTTGATACGCCCATGAACAACATCAGAGATCACGCTGAAGGACCAGCTCTTCTTTGGTTCCAGCTGGGAACCTATATTTCTGATTTGAGAACCGTTTGTGTCGGCAGAAACACGCAGAACGGTTCCTCGATTGTCAAAAATGCTGTCAGAGTTCGACCCAGTACTTCGACTTGAACCAGATTCTCATCCTAGTAACAAGAGACGTGTCTCAAATCGGACTCACGTTCTAGTGACTTCTGAAATGGATTCACCCTGCAACTCATTACTTGACTCATGATTTGACACAGATTCATATCTCAGTGACTTATGATTTGACAAGAATGTACACCTCAGTGTTATGTGACTTGACTTGGACTCTTATTCCTAAATGTGTCACTGCAAAACGGCAACAGAACAATGTTAAATATGTATTCCACTTTGTTGCAAGCTTCATATAAAGCCTATGGACAGAACACTGTTGGAGAATTAGCAGCATGCTAGCTCTGGTATACAATTTGTCACGCCCTCGTCCTGTCAGGTCTGTTGTCCCCGCCATGTGCTTTATCTGCACATGGGTTTGTCTGTTATTGTCCTTGTCTCCGCCCTTGTCCCGCCTTTGTTCTGCCTCCTCGTCTGTGTCATTTGTTAACCTGCCCCCTCGTTATCTGTCCAGGTGCATCTTGTTTGTGTCTTGTATTTAAGTTCTCTTGTGTCTCTCCTGTTTGTCGAACATTTCACCTTTATTTTGTACTCTCTGGCCTTCCTGCCTTCCTTCCTGCCTCACACCCTCCAAGTCAGTCTTTGTATCTCTTTTGTCTCTTTGTCAGTTTGTGAGTTTACTCGGTTTATGTCTATGTTCAAGTTTAGTCTGTTTATCTTTCTGTGTCTGTTTAGTTCTAGCTGTTCAAGTGTCTATTTAGTTCTGTCTAAGATTAGTCTGTTTCTCTCTTTGTGTGTTTAGCTCTCTCTTTCTAGGTTTCTATGTCCAGTTCCCTTTCTCTGTCCAAGTCATTGTTTCCAAGTTTCTCTGTCTCAGTCTTTCTTTGTTTAAGTTTTCTTGCTAGTTATTCTAGTCTGTCTTTGTATGGTTGTCTTGTCAATGAAATGTAAATGAAAAGTTACTGTGTTTTAGCAAGTGCGTCCGCCTCTGTCAGTCCGCCCCATGATTCCTGACACAATTTTATATATCGTCAACTTGAAGGCCCTGAAATGACCTTTCCCTGGCAAGTCCTCCCACCTTCAAGATGCATCACCAGAACCTGGAAAATAAAGGCTATTGTGGCACCAGCCAAGCCGTCTACGCATGAAGTTATGGCTGTGTTATGTTTTTTATTTTGGCCAGAGTGCCCCTTTTAATAGCATTTAATAGAGATTATGTCATTTGCATTTATTATTATTGTTTATTTTCTTTGCCAGCCTCTTACCTTTTTTCCTTGGTGGCAGGAACTCTCCTAGAGGAAAGAGAGGAAGGAATTGCAGTAAGTTGTTGATTTGTGCAGTCAACATGGGAGAGAAGTGTGTGATGTCTGTAAATGTGAGAGTAAAACGAGTACGAGACTACGCAGAAGATGAGAAAATGACTTATATTAAGGCCAAGCATAATGAAGTTTTCCCCCTGATACTCTGTCCCACGCTTTGTCGCACCAGCTCCTGTCAGCCAGGGTGTTTACATGAGAGAGAGAGAGAGAGGGAAAAAAAAAACACCAATTTCATACTGCTTCATTTCTTCATCCCCATATTTATCCACTTCATTTGATTTTCCATTTTTGTCACAAGAGCAAACAGGCAAGTGGAATGTGTCATGCATCCTGGTCATTTCTGAGCCTGTAGCTGTAATGTTATGTGATAAGAAATTTCGGGGACACTGAAATGTTTGGTTTAATCGGCCAAAACACCTTAATCCACTTCCAGAAATACATTTATTATTAGGTTCACAGACTTTAAAGGGGTCATATTATAAAATAAACACTTGTTCAGTTCATGTGCACATGTGTGTAGAGTCGACCAACAGATACAGTGACCCTACTGAGTGTATCACCAGTGGCGAGAAATAAGAGAACCTAGGAAAAACGGCTAAAACCAGAGCCACTGCTGTGCGCTCAGGTCGGGGGTGAACAGTCATCTCTAAACCTATGCAAGTCTTAGAAGGCAATATGACTAATTCAAAGGGGTTTGGTAGCTAGTTAAGATTCTACATATAAAAGGGAGAATATATATAAAGGAGAACACAGCACTCCTCACAGACAGTCACCCGGAGGAAACCCACACAGACACAGGGAGAACACACCACACTCCTCACAGACAGTCACCCGGAGGAAACCCACGCAGACACAGGGAGAATACACCACACTCCTCACAGACAGTCACCTGGAGGAAACCCACACAGACACAGGGAGAACACACCACACTCCTCACAGACAGTCACCCGGAGGAAACCCACACAGACACAGGGAGAACACACCACACTCCTCACAGACAGTCACCCGGAGGAAACCCACGCAGACACAGGGAGAACACACCACACTCCTCACAGACAGTCACCCGGAGGAAACCCACGCAGACACAGGGAGAACACACCACACTCCTCACAGACAGTCACCCGGAGGAAACCCATGCAGACACAGGGAGAACACACCACACTCCTCACAGACAGTCACCCGGAGGAAACCCACGCAGACACAGGGAGAACACACCACACTCCTCACAGGCAGTCACCCGGAGGAAACCCACGCAGACACAGGGAGAACACACCACACTCCTCACAGAAAGTCACCCGGAGGAAACCCATGCAGACACAGGGAGAACACACCACACTCCTCACAGACAGTCACCTGGAGGAAACCCACACAGACACAGAGAGAACGCACCACACTCCTTACAGACAGTCACCCGGAGGAAACCCATGCAGACACAGGGAAAACACACCACACTCCTCACAGACAGTCACCCGGAGGAAACCCACACAGACACAGAGAGAACGCACCACACTCCTTACAGACAGTCACCCGGAGGAAACCCATGCAGACACAGGGAAAACACACCACACTCCTCACAGACAGTCACCCGGAGGAAACCCACGCATACACAGAGAACACACCACACTCCTCCCAGACAGTCACCTGGAGGAAACCCACGCAGACACAGGGAGAACACACCACACTCCTCACAGACAGTCACCCGGAGGAAACCCACGCAGACACAGGGAGAACACACCACACTCCTCACAGACAGTCACCCGGAGGAAACCCACGCAGACACAGGGAGAACACACCACACTCCTCACAGACAGTCACCCGGAGGAAACCCATGCAGACACAGGGAGAACACACCACACTCCTCACAGACAGTCACCCGGAGGAAACCCACGCAGACACAGGGAGAACACACCACACTCCTCACAGGCAGTCACCCGGAGGAAACCCACGCAGACACAGGGAGAACACACCACACTCCTCACAGAAAGTCACCCGGAGGAAACCCATGCAGACACAGGGAGAACACACCACACTCCTCACAGACAGTCACCTGGAGGAAACCCACACAGACACAGAGAGAACGCACCACACTCCTTACAGACAGTCACCCGGAGGAAACCCATGCAGACACAGGGAAAACACACCACACTCCTCACAGACAGTCACCCGGAGGAAACCCACGCAGACACAGGGAGAACACACCACACTCCTCACAGACAGTCACCCGGAGGAAACCCACGCATACACAGAGAACACACCACACTCCTCCCAGACAGTCACCCGGAGGAAACCCACGCAGACACAGGGAGAACACACCACACTCCTCACAGACAGTCACCCGGAGGAAACCCACGCATACACAGAGAACACACCACACTCCTCCCAGACAGTCACCCGGAGGAAACCCACCCAGACACAGGGAGAACGCACCACACTCCTCACAGACAGTCACCCGGAGGAAACCCACGCAGACACAGGGAGAACACACCACACTCCTCACAGACAGTCACCCAGAGTGGGACTCAAACCCACAACCTCCAGGTTTCTTTTTTTAATGTTACTGGAGTGGAGACACACACAGCTTTGTTTGTTTGTTATTTTAAGTAGACGTTTATGCCGGTAGAACATTAATTAATTCAGATATCAAAATGTAATCTAGTACCTAAAAACGTTGGTGACAAATGATTCAGAAGAACAGCTGCTGAACAGGGCTGTTTGGAGAGGGGGAGCATGCTGCTGTGGGGTTTAATCCTTGTGGTGTTTTGACCATGTTTCATTAAGCCCCACAACTGTTTACTGTGAAAAAGGGAGATATTGTCCCCTTTAAGCAGCCCACTGTTGATGAAATATCAATGATTTTAATGGTTTCTATTTTCTGCTGCATTTTGCAGAAATGACTGCTTTATTGATGTGAAATATAACCAAATACATATCCTCTAAAAGTTACATAATGCCATGCAGAGCCCAGAGTAGCAGCTACAGAGTCTCTGTTCTCCCTGTTACAGCTCAGTGAAGCATCACAGTTATTTTGAAGCTGTAATAGTCAGGTAAAAAATATTATATATTATGTATTGTTCCTTTTAAGCCTAGACTTGGATTAAACTCCACGTATCAGTGGTATTTCACCATTTCAGACCTCTGTTGAGACTTACTCTAGTTCAAAACAGCTGTCCCTTGGGGTCAGATTCCAGTGAGGGATCAAGCCTAGTCCTAGAGCTCATTTTCCAGTCGTAAATCTGTGTGGTTGAAAACTAGGTTTAAACCCTGTCCAGGGAGCCCTCGGTCTGAGCTCAAAGATGCAGAGTGCTGTGTTAGATATAAACTCATCAAAAGTCTGTACGAAGTCCTA
Organism: Hoplias malabaricus; assembly: GCF_029633855.1. Taxonomy (NCBI): domain Eukaryota; kingdom Metazoa; phylum Chordata; class Actinopteri; order Characiformes; family Erythrinidae; genus Hoplias; species Hoplias malabaricus. Next base: position 6,787,660 of record NC_089806.1, read on the forward strand.
GCGACATTGGGTTTCACCAGAAGAAGTCTCTGTTTTTGTGAATGTGATTAATTTAAGCTTAAGACAAGGTCTTAAACAAATGACTAAGACTTAAACACTGACCTTTTTTCCTCACTGCGTGCCATTCTCCTGCAGGGGAAGAGGAAAGCGGTGTTAGAGTGGAACAGTAACAGATGAAACAGTAAATAATGAATGTGGATTAGAGAGGGGGAAAGGCTCATCTGCACCAAGCACACACACACACACACACACACACACACATTGTAGGAAAGGTAAACAGATAAAGGAGAATGTGTGAGTTAAAAGCACTGCAATTTCACACCTTTATACAGTGTTAGAGAAGGGTGCAGTGTGGGTTTGGTTTTGTCCAGTGAAAATACTCCTTAGATACAACAGTGGACTTCAAATGCAGTTGTCCACCTTAAAAATTACACTGTAATCCACCTTAAAACTTACACTGTTACCCATACATAATGAAGCCAATCTTATTACACATGTGTATATTACACAGAACTGCCATAACAAGTTTAACATAACAAGGTTATGGCAGTTCTGTGTAATATACACATGTGTAATAAGATTGGCTTCATTATGTATGGGTAACAGTGTAATTTTTAAGGTGGACAACTGCATTTGAACACTCACCGTTCACTCTCTCAGCTCCACTGACCGCACAGGAGCACTGTGTAGTTCTGCAATTACACTGTAGTCCATCTGTTGCTCTGCATACTTTTAGCACCACTTTGACCTAGGCCTTCAATCCACAGGACCACCATAGTGTTGGATCACTCTCAGCACTGCACTGACCCTGGCATAGGGATCCTGAGCCCTGAGGAACAGGGGCTGCAAAGTATGCAGAGCAACTACATGATGAACTACAGTCTGTAATTGTACAACTATAGTGTGCTATAGCGTGATTTCACTGAACACTTGATTTGTAGTTTGTAAGTTTAAAGACCTGCTACATGCTCCAGAGGCATGTTTATCAGTGTGTTTCTTCACATTTCTTATTACTGACAATGTATAAGGGTTTGGGAACTGAGGATACAAACTGTTGCGGTTTTGCAAGTGGAATTATCCCCCATTCTCACTCGATACGAGGCTCTATCTGCTCAGCGGTTTGTGGCTGCTGTTTGCCTGATCCTCCTCTTCATGGTGTGCCGTAGCAGACAGGTCTGGATCTCGGGCAGGTCTGACAAACCAACGCACTCTGTGTCTACGAAGCCATGCTGTTGTAGCGCTTGCTGAGTGAGACCTGAGATTGTCTTCTAAAATAAACATGGACCCTCCAGAAAGACATCGCTGTGATAGCAGCATCTGTCTACTCTAAAATCCCTATACCTTCCTCCACAAAAATGGTACCTTCCCACATATGCGGGTCACAAGGGCCCACATACTATGAGAGATGTTGGCTTGGGGAACCCAACGTGACCTTATCTGACCACAGCACAGGCTTCCACTGTCCTTCAGACCATCTGCAGTGTTTCTGATGGAGACGATGCATGGCTTTCTCCTTGTGCACTGGAGATTCAGGTTGCAGACTGTGTGAAGTGACAGAAATTAATCAGAGCTTGGGGAACGTTCCTTATGCAGTGCTGTCTGAGGGCTTGAAGGTCAGAGACTGAGATTTGCTGAGATCTTTCGCAGTATTATGTAATATAAGCAGTATTATTCACCTGCTTATACTGGACTGGTTCATAACAGTGGGACCCAAATATTCTACAAACATTTAACTTTTTTTTTTTTTTACTTGAAGCATCAGAGTCTAAATGTTTTTTTTTTTTTTCTGAACCAAAATCAAGTTGTTCAGTGAGAACATTGGAGACATTTTCTTTGTGCTTCAGAGTTTCAGGAGAATGAACACACCACAGATTCTTGTTATTATTTATTATTACATTTTACAAAATATCCTGAATTTTCTGGAAATTTGGTTTTTATGTTCCACACAGCACTGTGCGGGAAAACACTCTTCTGACGTGATTGTTCCAGTACTTGTTAAAGGAGTCATCCACTGGTTAGTGTGTGTGTGTGTGTGCCCGTGAGTGAGCGTGATTGATTGGTGATTAGTGTTGAGAGAAGTTTGATTTGACGAGGCTGTGATGTCTCTGGGTATCAACCCCCCTCTCCTCCTTCACTGAGCCAAGTGTTTGAATCGACTTGGCTTCGCAAACAGAGGAGCATTTCTTGCCAAATGTGTTGAAGTTACAGCACAATGGTCTTTATTTCTCCAGTGCTCAGAGCTATTTAACATTTACACTGCAGCCAGATCCACTCCTTATACGGACACCACAGGATACATACACTCCTACTCATTTCTCTCTGTTCTCTCTCTCTCCCTCTCTCCTTTTTCATTCACCCTATCTCAGAGGTTCTGTATTGAGGCCACAAAATAATATATTGAGGCCACAAAATAATATATTGAGGCCACAAAATAATATATTGAGGCAACAAGATAGTAGTTTGAGGCCACAAAATAATATATTGAGGCCACAAGATAGTAGTTTGAGGCCACAAAATAATATATTGAGGCAACAATATAGTATTTTGAGGCCACGAAATAATATCTTGTGGCCTCAAACTACTATCTTGTGGCCTCAATATATTATTTTGTGGCCTCAAACTACTATCTTGTGGCCTCAATATATTATTTTGGCTGATATTATATAGGCTGATCTGTTTTCGAGAGCCCCTATGAGGAGCAAGTGTGTGTGTTGTGTTCAATGATACAGATGTGGTAGATAAATTATAGACAGAACACAGCTGGAATCTTCCTTGAAGTAAAGGCTTTGTGAGAATGCTAAAGAGAGCCCAGAGCCGCCCATAGCTTCCAAAATTAAACAGGACATCAGGCGTCTTGCTGTGGGCAGCAGGTTGTGTTTAAAGGGGCAGAGCACATGGCTTGATCCATCTGGCCTCCTCTCGGGAGCTGGGCACTGTTTATAGATCAGTGGACTGTGGACGTGTGCTTTTTCTGTATTCAGTTTTTTGGTTATAACAGTTATTACGGTTTATAAATGGCTTACAATCTGTTTATTAACGGTTATTAATTAGGTTTAAAAATCATTATTCATAACACAAAAATAGCATTGGTCTCAATGACCTGTTGTTTGCCAAATAGTGAACCCGCATCTATCTAGAGTTAAACGTCAGATCTCGCCAAATACTGACCACACTTTGTGTTCTCCATCAGTCGACATTAACCCTGTCAGCTCCAGCACTGTTACGTAGTTTAACCATTTAACCACCAGGTTTCTTCAATAAACCACTGATGACAATGTGGTGAACCTTAACATTACTCTTTGGGCCTTCCCTTACTCTTTCATGATCACACAAAAGGTCATCACCGTTTCCCTTTCTATCCTTAAGGTGTTTACAACCTAATAATAACAATGTAATAACCAGATGTTTAAGCCATTTGTAAAATCCTAGTAAAAGTTTGGACACACGTCATGTTTTTTGATCGTTATGAACGAACACATCTGGAATTATCCAAATGACTAAAGTCTTAAGAGAGACCAAACCCATTTGCCCTAAAGCAGCTGTTCACACTCTTGGAATGATCTCTGTCAGTTTAAGAGGTGCCACCTGGGTGCTTTCCCACAGCCTTGAAGCTTCACTAAACAACTAGATTATTTAGAGTTTTACACACAGTGGATGGTGTGAAGGTCAGTGTGAATGTGTGTTTAAGCCTAGTGTATTGTAGTATACTTTAATATGGTATAGTAAGGTATATTATATTATAATAAGGCATGTTAGAGTGAGTTATAGTATGGAACAGTAATGTGTTGCAGCATGGGTTGATTTTCTGGAACTGTATTAATGAAAGGTGAATTTTAATGTGTGAGAAAAAAATGTTACTGTTGTGGTATCCTCAAGGGTTCAATCATAATCATTGTAGATTTTAAATCTGTGTCGGTTTCATACACTCAGTTTCACCTCCTCCAGGACTTATTATTAACTATTATTATTATTATTATTAAATTATTAAGTTTGACACAGTTGTATAAAGAAGGATTACAGATATATCCCTCTCCTTCTCGAGAAGAGAGTGTAATGTACCTGCTGTACCTTTAAAGATACACTACACTGTTTGTACCTTTAGTGACCAATAGTGTACCTCTACCGTACCTTTATTTTTGAGAGTGCTGTTAGGTACAGTGAAGTATAGTAAGTTATAGTAGGGTATGGTTTACTAAAGTGACTGTAAAACTGAGTGAAGGTTCATTTTAATGTATGAACTAGTCCAGTGTAGTAGAGTGTAGTAGAGTGTAGTAAAGTATGGTTTAGTAAAGTGCTACAGACACCATGGCCTTGTCTTCTATAGGATTATCATATGAGTGTGTAAAGGTAACCAGTATATATTCTAGTGCCGTGTGGTGGGATCGACTACATTAGTGTGGTATAGTATGGTGTATGTGTAATATCATGGTATATACTTCACTGTAAAGAAGTTAGGTGTAGTACCAGTAGTAACAGTGCAGTCTGTAGATGCCTTGTGAAGTGTAGTAAAGGTTAGATTAATGCTATTGTGTATTATCTCTTATAGAGACTTGTGTCACAGTCTATGATTCTAACTGTGCTGTGTATTACGATGCTGTGAAGACGAATACTGACTTGTGAACTGTGGCACTACGGCAACTGTTACATTTGCCTTACGTCTGAAATCCAATTCAAGTGTGCTGTTCATCTTTCATTTAAAACAATATTAAAAAGTGTATCAGTCCCAAGTCGTGGTGTAGCGGTGGTCACACGTTCTCCAAATAAAGGCAGACATAAGAGAAGTGAGAGAGAGGGACTCGGGTTGTCCATTTTTGGTGGTTTTTATTTTAGTTTTTTGCAGGATCACAGCATACGGTTTCACACTCGCAGGTACACAGCCTCATTCTTCTGTCTCACAGCTCTTCACTGAGGCGTAAAGCTGGAAAACAGCGTCCCTTTATTTAGTTTTCCCCTCATTTAGAACATGCTACACACATCATAACAGCAGCATGTGCAGGTCAGACTTTCACTGAGTGGTATTGCTGCTTGTATTAAAGTCATCCATCAGTGTTGTGCATTGTAACCTTTATCCACTTTATCTTCAGTTTACAGTGTGATTAGCACAGACAGTGATTTCAGTGCGTTTCCCTGCACTTGTAAAAGAGCTGAAAACATGTGTTGACCAAAGGGCAGTTTCTGAATTGTCAGTAAACAGTGAAAATGCATTTACGTTGATCTCCAAGGATTCTTCATTGGGGAATTCGTGTATATCTCGTCCTTTCAGAAGTGAATGTGTGTGTACTTTATCAGCATCGTGCCATGTGCACAATCGCTGGTCAAATCTGATCATGAAGTCAGTAGCTTCAGATAAACCTTTAAGAACGACCCTGGTGCATCTCATTCTTCATTAGAGTGGTTTAATTTGATCATTTATGTTTATGGCAGCTGTCGGACGATCGTAGTGTGATAATGTCTTGTACAAAGACTCATGGTTGCACTTTCTAAGAAGCCAGTATTTATAACCCTTTATAAACTCGATAATAATGCTTTGTAGCATACGTATGGACTCCAGTAATGCCTCTTCAGGCTCTTATAATAAGTTATAATTAGTTATATTTTAAAGATGACACGTGTCACTATCATTAAGGCCTTGTAAATGAATAATAACCTGTGCATAATTAATAAGCAGGCTATAATACATTTATAAATGCCATCAGGCTTCAAGTAGAGTGACTGATATTTTACGTTATTTATAAAACAATAATAAGATAAACTGTGAATCACTTAAAACACTCAGTAAAGATATTATAAATGTTTATAAAGTATTTATAAAGGTTTATGTATTATAGGTGCTTTATAAAGTTGTACAATTCTTTATCCATTTAACAGTTGTTATCGTGATTGCTGACACTTGTTATTTTCATGTTTATAATTTACAGTTTACAGTTTATAGAGTATGTTTACAAACTATTATTAACACAGCATTATAACTGCATTTATAAAGGCTTATAAATACAGGCATCATAAAAAGTATGATGTCCCTACCCGAGCTGGGACCCGAACCCTGTTCTGTTGTCGTGTTACCCATTACATTACACTAATTCCAGCCATTTGAAGGTGTTGGCTGCATTGAGCAACTGCCGATTAAAGTGTGTTGTTGTCAACGGTATGTAACAGTACACCCTGAATGTGACAGGACTGAAATGAAGCTTTGAAACACCCGAGTATTGCTTTAATTGTGTGTCCTGTGGGCAGTAAACACAAGATGAGTCCGGCTGCAGTGACCTCTGCTGCCCGAGCTAAGCCCTTGGATCAGAGCTGCAGGAGTAACAGCCAGAACCAGCTTTAGCTTTAGCTTTAGCCTGAGGCTGGGCAGAAGGAGGAGTGTGATCAGATTTCAGCACGCTGGCCTATCTGATGCCTCCCCCACGGCTCTGAGAGCTTGTGCCGGACCTGCTGTTTGGATACGATAGCGCTGTCTCCTAATCTCTGTGCGAATGACATTCCCCAGACGTGCGGCCTGTCTGTCCCCCAGCAGCGAGGAAGAGTGACCGCCGTCCGTGAGGGGTTTTAATAAGCTGCATTAGTACCCAAGACTCGTCAAATCAAACTTTGAAATGCAGTGGTGACATCAGTGTGTGTGTGGGTGTGTGTGTGTGTTACACTGCCATTCAAAAGTCTGGAATCACTTATCATATTAATAATGATCTTAATCAGACATTAACACCTGAATTCAGTTGTCTATAATATTTGCCTCATGTCCAAATCAAACACATTTCACAAACTCTGTCACTGTCTGCGTGCCTCTGCAGCCGAATTGGTTTGCACAGTTGTAAACAGCAAGTCCAGATTTTGCCCAGCAGTGTAAGTTAGCTCAGTGTTACTGTGGCATGGCATTCACTTCGAGATTGAATATACCTTCTCCCTCCTCCTCAGGCGCTACCAAATTACTCATAAAGCTCAGCACGGAGCTCATCCAGTTGGTGGACTCCTCCATGGCGTCGGTCACTGTCTTCACGGGGTCTTTGCTCATGTGCTGAATACCTCCTGAGTGCATCGTGTAACAGGCTTACATCAGAGAAGAGATCCCCACATACACACAACAATGAATACAATATCCCCTACAGTACACAGGCAAGGAAAAGACACAGCTAACACAGCTTAGGCATCAAGTACAGACATCAGAGCAGAGTGGGACATCATCATCCTCCAGCAACAGCATCAGAAACATGAGCAGCACCTTCTTAAATACATCAGTCGTACATAGGAACACAGCATGAGCTACTCCTTCGTTTATACATCACTCTCACATATGATCCCTGTTTCTATACAATCCATCACATCACCTGACAAAGCCATTTGACAGAAAACAGCATGGAGAAGTACTGAAAAAAATGCACTTGAATATCTCCAATAACACTGACATGATTTAATGTTTTCTTAAAGATGGTACATGCTTCTGCATAGATCCACATTGACTTCTCAGCTGGAGCCTCGCTGATGCCCTGAAACTACATGGATCTGAGATGTATGTGAAATAAATACGTAGGGAGTATGGAGTGATTTGTGATCAAGACCTCTGTGTTCCTCTCATGCATCGTGGTGTTTTGAAGCCTCTCTTTAAGAGGCACTGTGGCCCCCTACTGGACTGACATGGTAATGCAGCCGTGTTCGTCTGGACAGGTATATTTTCAACAATGGAGAAAGGACAATCTCAGTTTTTAAAAATAAAAATCCGTGTGGACGGGGCCTAAACCTTTCTTTATTTTCCCAGTGTTTCCTCCTTCAGTTTATAATGTATAACAGACTCTGGTACTCACTGTAGTTCATTCTGTTTTGGATGCAGACCTCAACATGTGAAGCACGTGAACGTGACGCAGAGACGTTTACGTGGATCTCTGCAGAAGTATAGACCAGTCTTTAATAGAGAATTACTAAGTGAGTAATGACATTCCCTCTGATAATAATGAAGAAATGAGATGATGTAGTACGTCACTGGGATGAGAAACATATTGTTATGAATTACTGCATTTAGGTGTGTGTGTATTTATATATATACAAAAATCATATGTCAGAAGTGGTCTTCCTGAGATACAGCAGTAAACGTGAAGAATCATTTTAAATCATGTTCCAAGCCGCTGCTCGAGGTGTGCTCTCAGGTTTCATCCTTTTTTGCCCTCTGTCCATCCATGGTCACCTGGGTCTGCCTTTCACCTTTCACTTATGAACGTTAGCTAATAGCTTCCTAGTTATGCAGTGTACCATGCAGAAAGATGCAAGGTGCCTGTAGGCATCATGGGCCAACCCTGGAGCATGCGACACATTCCAAATTTCCCCAGACACACATTAGATGTGTAAGGTGTTCTCTGCTAGAGTCAATTCCCATTACAACACACGGCAGGTCTGTATACAGTGGAATAAAAATTTCATTGATTTTCTGTTGTTCAAATGTATTCATAATTTTCATATTGCATATTTGGTGTCTGTTAAAGGGACACTAGGTAAGAGTTGGTGTCCATTAAAGGGACACTAGGTAAGAATTGGTGTCCGTTAAAGGAACACTAGGTAAGATTTAGTTTCCGTTAAAGGAACACTAGGTAAGATTTGGTGTCCATTAAAGGAACACTAGGTAAGATTTAGTTTCCGTTAAAGGAACACTAGGTAAGATTTGGTGTCCATTAAAGGAACATTAGGTAAGATTTAGTTTCCGTTAAAGGAACACTAGGTAAGATTTGGTGTCCGTTAAAGGAACACTAGGTAAGATTTAGTTTGTGTTAAAGGAACACTAGGTAAGATTTAGTTTCCATTAACAGAACACTAGGTAAGATTTGGTGTCCATTAAAGGAACACTAGGTAAGATTTAGTTTCCATTAAAGGAACACTAGGTAAGATTTGGTGTCCATTAAAGGAACACTAGGTAAGATTTAATTTCCGTTAAAGGAACACTAGGTAAGATTTGGTGTCCATTAAAAGAACACTAGGTAAGATTTAGTTTCCGTTAAAGGAACACTAAGTAAGATTTAGTTTCCATTAAAGGAACACTAGGTAAGAATTGGTGTCCATTAAAGGAACACTAGGTAAGATTTAGTTTCCATTAAAGGAACACTAGGTAAGATTTGGTGTCCGTTAAAGGAACACTAGGTAAGATTTAGTTTCCGTTAAAGGAACACTAGGTAAGACTTGGTGTCCGTTAAAGAAACACTTGGTAATATTTGGTGTCATTAAAGGAACACTATGTAACATTCGGGTTGTTTTTGCTCACTAGGGGACTCCCCCTAGGGTAATTCATTTTTACAGCACTGTACTGAAATCAGTGGGGAGGGGGATATGGTTTCCTACCCTTCTCCACAAGTTACATAGTGCAGTTTCTGCAGTGATGAGCCCAGAGTAGAAATGACAGAGGCTCTTTTCTCACTATTACAGCTCAACGGAGCATCAAAATAATACTGAAGCAGTAATTTTAAGATAAAATTAAAATAAAATAAAGTGTTACTTTAATTCATCCCCAGTTGGTTTAACATCACTGTTCCTCTGACTATTAAAGCCACATTCAGAGATGATTTTGTTTAAATACAGTAATGGAACAATGCGTCATGTTTAATCCCTGTTTCTTCAAAAAATGTCAGTTCTCAAGAGATATTTTTGTGCAACCAGCTTCTGAGACTGAGCTTTGGAGGTGTCACAATAACCACCAGCTTTCTTGTAAAATGAAAAAAAAGGGCATTATAAGGAGGATTGTTCCTCCTTCGCTGCAGTAACAGCCTCTGCTTTTCTGAGCAGGCTTTGCACTCTGTGTTGGAACATTGCTGTGTGGTTCTGATTGTATTCAGCTGTAAGAACAGTAGTGATGTTGGCTTATTAGTTCTAGATCCCAAATCAGAGTCTCAAAGTCACTTGGATGACGCTCCATCTCTCCAGGACACAGTTCCATGGCTCCACAGGAACTCAGGAGGTGACCTGTGAGCTTGGCTTAGGCATGGTGACCTTAGGCTCATGTGCAGCTGCTCTGGAGCGTTCCATTTTCATTTGTGAACTTTCTTTATCAGCAATTACTGATTACACAGTGTCCACAGACTTTGTAGAGAGATGTGAAAGTGTTCTTTTTAGTTTGACCCACCTCAGAGCTCTGAGCTAAACATCGCTGATAGTGACTTTAACAGTGGTGAGTTAATGCTGAGTTAGCACTGCTAATGATCTGAACAAACACTGCAGCAGTGGCAAATACATGGTGCAGTGTGTTATTTCCCTGAAACGAGCAGAGAACTGTGGATCAACCCACACCTCAGCTGCAGAGTGTGGAAGAGTAGAAGAGTATTTTATTACGACTTCGACAGAAAATGAAACACCACGGAGCAGGTCTGATACAGGTTCTGGGTCATTCTCAGTGCTGCAGTGACGTGGTGGTGTGTTAGTGTGTGTTGTGCTGGTACGTTCTGGTAGTTTTGAACCCCTCAGTGTCACTGCTGGACTGAGAATAGCCCCCCACAGGACAGGGGGTGGTCGTAATGTTATGGCTGATCGGTGTGTGATCCAGTGCCCTTGGACTAAAGTTAATGTCAGGTGTGTATAGGGCCAAAGCAAACACAAACCTCATGATGCAGAAAGTGAATAAAAGTGTAAATGCAGTTCATTGCAAAACCACATAAAGAGACACAGTTAAATATGAGTTTTAGGGGTTAATTAACTCTATTAGACAAACAAATATATGTAAATAAAGACACTGAGAGTGGTTTGGTGTAAGATTCCACATCCTGAGCTGTTGTACACCAACGGCGATGGTGTAGAGGACCAGATGGCTGAAGAAGTTCTAAAAATTAAAAACTAATATCTACATCACAGAAAGTTATGAAACTAAAGGTATATAAATATTTTAATTCATTCATACATTGTCTGTAACCTCTTTTTCTGTTCAGGGTTTCAGTGGGTCCGGAGCCTACCCAGAATTACTGGGCGCAAGGTAGGAACAAACCCTGGATGGGGTGCCAGTCCTCCACAGGGCGACACACACTCACACATTCACTCACACCTACGGACACTTTTGAGTCGCCAATCCACCTACCAACATGTGTTTTTGAAACCGGAGCACCCGGAGGAAACCCACGCAGACACAGGGAGAACACACCATACGCCTCACAGGCAGTCACCCGGAGGAAACCCACATGGACACAGGGAGAACACACCACACGCCTCACAGACAGTCACCCGGAGGAAACCCACATGGACACAGGGAGAACACACCACACGCCTCACAGACAGTCACCCGGAGGAAACCCACGCAGACACGGGGAGAAAACACCACACTCCTCACAGACAGTCACCCGGAGGAAACCCACGCGGACACAGGGAGAAAACACCACACTCCTCACAGACAGTCACCCGGAGGAAACCCACGCGGACACAGGGAGAACACACCACACTCCTCACAGACAGTCACCCGGAGGAAACCCACGCGGACACAGGGAGAACACACCACACTCCTCACAGACAGTCACCCGCAGGAAACCCACGCGGACACAGGGAGAACACACCACACTCCTCACAGACAGTCACCCGCAGGAAACCCACGCGGACACAGGGAGAACACACCACACTCCTCACAGATAGTCACCCGGAGGAAACCCACACAGACACAGGGAGAACACACCACACTCCTCACAGACAGTCACCCGGAGGGAACCCACGCAGACACAGGGAGAACACATCACACTCCTTACAGACAGTCACCCGGAGGAAACCCACACAGACACAGGGAGAACACACCACACTCCTCACAGACGGTCACCCGGAGGAAACCCACGCAGACACCGGGAGAACGCACCACACTCCTCACAGACAGTCACCCGGAGGAAACCCACACAGACACAGAGAGAACACACCACACTCCTCACAGACGGTCACCCGGAGGAAACCCACGCAGACACCGGGAGAACGCACCACACTCCTCACAGACAGTCACCCGGAGGAAACCCACACAGACACAGGGAGAACACAGCAAAAACTCCTCAACTGAACCCACGACCCCAGGTTCTGACCATTTATAATTGTATTCATATCAATACAACAAAACAAATCAGATGGGTGTAGATTTGCTGTTGATTTAGTTTTGTGGATAAAATGGCTGTAACTGTGATGTAGCTCTCACAACATCTGGTGCCCGTCAGTTACCACTGTAAGGAGACCAGTAAATTTGTCTACACCAAACCACTCCGATGGGCTTTATTTGCTCCTCAGGGACAGAAGTTCAGAAGTGGGGGTCAGGGGCATGGTGCCCTCGCAATCTGAAAAGTCTGAGTAAAAGTGCAGCTTCAGAATCATTGATGCTCTGCTCTGCATTAATAAGGAGAACCGAGCCTCTGTCGTTGCTATCGATTGCTCAGCACTGCAGAAACTGTAGTATGTAACCTTTAGAGGCAGGAGAGATCTGTAAAAATGAATTATACTCTGCAACTGTAGGGGGAGCCCAGGAGCAAAAATAGCGACCCTTAACTAGTGTCTCTAAGCGAGAAATAAACATGGAACATCAGAACTGATGGTTAGATACAGTAAGTCATAGCTGTGGTGCTTTACATTGGTTTCTGGAGTATCCCTGCACAAGTGTGCGCAGGAAAACACCAGCACCATGTGCAGGACAAGGGGGCGCCACTGAGTTCAGTTCATAGCATAGGCTGTGATTGTCAAGATCATGCTGTTAAAAAACTCACTGGTCTCAAAGCACTTTTATCACACAGCAGGCTTTACTGAAGCAACACAGCGGACCACTGCAAAGTTCAAAGCATAAACGCATAAGATGGCTTGCCTCTAAGGCCGCCTGCCTCCTTGAAGGCCTTCCTGACTCGGCCGGGCTGAGGTCCTGTTCAGATGAGAGACAGAGCAGAGGAGTGGCACAGCGACACAAACACAGCCTTAAACTGGACGCTGCAGTGAAGCAGGAGCAGCAGCAGTGTGCACATTAACCACAGTGAAGTCCACTCAGTGACAGTGAGAACAAGGCACATGCACAGGAAGAGAGATGAAGAAGATGAGATGACTGCGTTGAACACTGCCACAGTGTATTAACGTAAATAAGAGGTCAGTTAGGTTCTAATCTAATTGATTCTGCTGATCATGAGGGATATGCAGCAGTGAAAAATGTCCTTTAAAAATATATTTTATTTGACTGTGTATATCTGGATAGCACCTAAATGACTGAAGATAATATTTCCTTTTTAAAGCAGGTCTTTTTTTTTTAAATCCGTGAATAAAATTATGTGTTTAATTGCCATGTTTTCACGCTTCATAGCCTAAAAACTCAGGGTGAAGCACATGACTGTGAAATCTACTCCAAACTGAAATGCTAATGCAAGGCTGATGAATTCAGTGACATTTGTTTGATTAACTTCTTCACCTATTTCACCAAAATCCATTATTGTTTTCAGAGCCCTAACGCTCCAGTCGCGCTCATTTCTCACTGTCTGCAGCCACTCGTGTCATGGCCTCGGTGGCTAATGCCCCGGTAAACAACAGATGTCAGTCTAGAGAGAGAGAGAGAGAGACAGAGGGTGTTCCAGTCCAAAGCTCAGACAGTGGCACAATCTCTTTGTTTCGCTCATTATATCTGGCCTAGGCTGAACTGGGGAAACGTTACGAGTGATTTTAAGTAGCTGTACATGTAGAAGATAGACCAAGACACTGAAGGTTTCTAATAACTTTCTCAGAAACACTTGACTGCCCTTTGTAGACTTTTACTTTACCTTGTTTACCCCTTAGACCTTATTCACTACTGACTGGTTTTTACTATTCTGATGTAATTAAACGGAAGGAACATTATTGTTGTCGTTTGTTCTTCAAAAACCCAAAGGAAAGCTGTTTGATCAGAGTCTTTTCACTGTGGTCTCTAGGCAGATAATGCCAAGCTACCTACCCCAGCGATAGGCCTTCAGGTGCCGAAATGAAGGCCTAATGAAATCGAATTAACTTACAACACAATTGGGATCTCACGGTGGAATGAGGTGGATTTCCAGTGAGTGGGACCAGTTTCTTAAGGACATCCTTCTGTAAGTTCTACCCAGTGACTGAACATGAGCTGTAGTATCTAGAGGTTTCAGTCTGCAGCTGACGCATTACTGAAAGAGTCACTGTAAAACTACAGCAAACAATGTCAAAACAGGACTGTGTTTTACAAGCTTCAGAGTTTAGTGTTTAATCTTGATCCCAGAGAGAGTGAGGCTGCTTATACTGAGCCATCACCAGGAGTCACTGTTATTATGGGTAAGGTGTAAACTACTTTTATGTGTTACCATTAAAGTATCATTATATTCTGCAAGTTTTATCTCAGTAACGTAAAATATCACGACTGTGATTTTTGACCACATCCTTCTGCCCTAGTTCTAGTGTGTTGGTTCCTTTCCTGCCTTGGAAATGCGCCCTTCGTTCACCAGTCACACAGGGACTCAAATGCATTGTGCATTAGCGGGTTGTTGAGGAGGATAGTTTCAGGCAAATCATATGGCTTTCCAAAGACTTGCAGCAAAGTAGCTCCTCGGTTTGTCATTTTGATCATCTAACAGCTTTCATCTTTGATTCATGGATATGAAAGGCATGCTTTTTCCCCCACAGCCTCAACCCTCTTCCAGCCAGTGTCATTTATATTACATTTAGTGTCAGGGATTTCAGGGACTTTTTTCTTTTTCTGTGCCCTTGAGTTGTTTCTTTAAACTATGTGCACTGTTGTACTTCTTCAGATGTCTTAATTAAAAAGGGGAGGGGTTCACTTTGTATTCAGAGCCATTCAAAGCTTCCCAAAATTCAAGTAATTATCAGTAGGAAATAAAGTATTTCTAATTATCTTCTTGAGTTCAGTGTTAGCTTTTAAGAACTCTCTGAGCTCAGAGGACACTGGACAATCCCAGTTCTCTAAGAAGGGGAGAAGGCTTCAAAGGGTGGTCTCCTGGAGAGTGGAGGGCCTTGCTCTACCCACAAGAGAACAAAAACATCTTTGAATTCAGTCAAAGAAAAAGAGGGTTCACTCTAACTTCTATGGTCCTATAAGCCATTGACCCCATGGAGCGGCGCGGGTGTTGAGTTGTAGCACAAACATGACAGGGTGCCCACATATAGAAGTTTTCTGTTTCTTTGTTTTTTTTGATGGTGCCAGTTTATCATTTTTTTAATCTCTAAAAACATGAGTGTTTTTTCTGTATATACATTGGCTTTGTAGAGCTTGGAATACCAGCAAAGGCTCTTGATGTTGCAAGGAAGAGAAGGGAATCGTGAGTAACTGTAGCACGCAGAGGCTTGCAAATACGCTGATGTGCACACCTCTAGAATCACTATTATGTGTGTTGTGTGGATCTGTGAAGTTGTGCGTCAAGTAAATGTTTATGCCACTTTTCCACTGCATGGCCCCTACCCTACTCGGCTGTACTTGCCTCTTTTTTCTTTTCCAATAGGCAAATCGGGTACACAGTCCCTGGAAGCGGGTTTTATCTTACTCCCTGCTTGCACCTGGTTCTGAGCGAGTCGAGTAGGGACTAATCCGTTACGTGTAAACCTTGTAGAGTGCTGATTGGCCAGAGATACTTGTTTACACAGCAGAATGCAGACGGCCAGCACCAACACTCCATCTGTAAAATCTCCAGCTGCAGCAGAGATCACGTTTGTTTTTATCCGACTCACGACTGCAGCTCGTAATAATTACGCCGTGGTCTTTTGAAGAGGTTCAAATGCTCCTTGGATCGGTGGCCGACGAAAGAATCCAGCAAGAGCTGGACGCTGCAACAAAGAAGGAACAAACTCTACTGATCTGTCTGAACTGATGACAAAGCTGTGTTCAGTCCCAAGCATCAATAAAGTCCACAGTTTCTGTAAGAGACGGTGTTTTGGGAAGTCACCAGCTACATTTCCAGGTGGGGACCAAGCAAGTAGTGTCATGTAGAGTAGGTACAATGCAGTGGAAAAGTGCCATTGTTGGCTGTCTGGTAAATATGTCCTGAGACCCAAACGTTTCTCAACCCAAATGACTCTAACTACCATGACAAACAAAATGGATGGTATTACCACATTAATACGACCCATTCTCAAAGTTTTACAATAATAATTCAGTTAAATTTATTTATTTGAACGAGGACAAACCTCAGTCAAAGATCTGTTCAATGGGGCACAATACATTGTTCTTCATTGCTCATTTACACTTTCTGGTGTGTGTGCCCTATTGAACATAAAGGAAGTAATGTTCACAGACAGTCATGTATCTGCTTATCTGTAATAAGTCTTCCATGGTAATGTAAAACTGCCCAAATAAATTGGGTTAAATTTAATATGGGATTTCTCAGTATTTAATGAGAATTTATTTTAATATTCTGCATTTAATGTTAAATTTCACAGTAAATGGAACATTAATTTTTTTTAACATTAGGTTATTTTTTAAATGTGTTTTGTTTTTCTTTGACACTTTCAACAGCAGCAGTTTTTTAACCTCCATTATGCGAATAGATTATCTGATATCCAATCTTTTTGCCATTACAGTGTAATATAAATGGCAGCTGAGGTGTGTTTGTGTAGTTGTTTGAATCAAACATATTGTCAGTGACTCTTTGGGGAAAGATTACATCTCGTTGTTTTTAAGACAGGGAAGATGGATGAGGCAAAGTAGCAGTAGGGTGAACAATGGTTTTTCTGTTAAATTTATGTTGCCTTCTTTTGGTCTGAAAACGAAAAGTGAATAATGTACTTTATGGGAGTTTTGACTGGGAACAGAGTATACAAACAGAGTGATGGTCTCTGGCTGTAAAGTAGTGGTAAATAAATGGTTAAAAACTAAAACCTAATAAAAACATAAGTAAACAGTAATTCATATTTTAAAATGTAGTATAAACAGTGGTTATGTACATTTACCTCTACTGTTCCTCCCCTATTCCTCTTCAGCTGTTGCTATGGAGATGTTTAGCCTAAGAAGTGCTAGCAGTTTCTGTGCTAATGCTAGGAGCTAATGTTTATGAAATTAAACTAAAGAAATGTGTAATCTATGCAATGTTTTCTATTTAATTTATTATTTTCAAAGTGGAGAGACAATAATCAAGATAAAAGGCTGTTTACAGCAGATTTTACTTAAGGTGGAATCTTAGGTTGGGCTCGTAAAGTTTGCGGATTAATGTGGGTACCAGCACGTTTTAACCATGTTTATGGAAACCAATGAATTATCTGAGGCCGTCTGCATGGTATTTATTTATTTATTTATTTATTTTATTCTGTGTGTATATGAGGAAAGAACTAACAATGTGAGTTAAAGCTAATTCACAATTTAAAAGCTACATAAACAGTGTTTATCCTCCGCTACCCCCCTGGCCTAGTTATATATGTTGTTTGCCTCCTGTGTGACAAAAGATGATAGAGGGCTGGAAATGGCGTCAGATAAAGGTTGCCATTGACCCGAGGCCTGCATTTAAAGGTTAAAATTAAATTTTATTTTCATACATGACCTCTTTCCATATTTTGTGCTTCCAGGCAATAACCTGCTGCACCTGATCAGTGTATAGCATGTGTATCATATTCGTACCCATCGTTGATTTGGTTGATGATTGTCTGAGCTTTTTACAGACAATAAAACCATGCTAATGCTATGTGTTAGCATATCACGACAATTGTAATGCACTGATTTTTATTACTTTACTTTATTTGTGTATAATTCAGTATCTGAGATGTAAAAAATCAGTCAGTGTGAATGTGAAATGGCATATTGTAGAGAAACTTCCAGACTTTTTTACGGTGGTTTTAGGAATCGAGCGTTGCAACAAACACCATTTTATTTATTGTCCACAGCCAGCAGTGTGGGAAAGATAGGAGCTTTATGAGTTTTTTTTTTTTTATATGGGAATCATGAAATGCTTCCATCATGAAATCAATCATGAAATGAAAACATATAATAACTTTCTGTGAGATTAGCATAACGTCTTCAGACATCTGCTTCCTTTAGTTTCTCGAAGTTTCTCTAAAACCGAGCATTTCGCATCAAACCACTCGGTGACTTTGTTACATATTGACCATTTCATTATACATTTTTAAAAAACTGTTAAAACGGCCCAGAGAAGACACTGTGTAAATGTGAGGCTGCTTTAGACAGACCAAAACTCATCGTTCGTCCCCTTGATTCCGCTTGCTACGGTGCTAACTATTTCTCCCTTCTTCTGACAAAGAGTGGAGTATCTGCAACATAGAAGACCGCATTAAAATTCTGCAAGTCAAAGTCCTTTATCTCTCTCTCAAAGCACTGAATGAAAATGTCAAATCATTCTGCACGGCAAAGTATGTGTTACCGCTCAATACCACACAGTTAATGAACAAAGGCAAGCCACAATGCTCTCACAGTTTAGCTCTGAATGTTAGCCACGTCAGTGCGGATTCGTTTGTGGCTCAACAGAACTGTATTGTGCATTAAACTTTTAAGTAACAGACTCATTCAGGACCTTATTGGGGTTGTAGGGAGCAATTGGCACACAGCTGGCAGGAGGCTCAAATGAAGATATTACTTAACAAATGCAGATTTTTCATCGTAACAACTTCATTCAATAGAGATTCAAAGCCTGAGGCTCTCAGTTCTAACTTCACAGCCGTAAATCCCCGTGCTCAGCCTATGCTTAGAGTGGAATATCTTGCATTGTTGATGTGATTGATGCCAGCTCTAGCTCTTTTTGCCTCTGAAGACAAAATTGGCACAGTCAGAAAAATTTCTATGAAGCGGTTCTGTCTGCTCCTAGGGCTGTGCACTACTCATAGGTTCCTGTATCAAAGCCCCAATCAGGAATTCCTGCAGAAGAGATTTTGGCACTGGAACAAATATAAGCCTTTAATTTCTGCATGAACTGCATCTTAGAAAAAGCATTTTCATATCATAAATGGAGAAGATACTTAGCTATAGCTTGGCCATCCCCAGTAAACAACATTCTATATACAGTGGCCAAGGATGTAGTACTTGAGCCCAGCCTTCTACACACTCAGGACTATCTTACTGTCTGGAATTTGGACTGGATTTAGTCTCAGTTCTTGAATGAGACTGACTTCCACTTTTAAAAATTTAAGCTGTATAGTTTTAAGAAGACTGTAACCATGGAAATGATTTGCTGATGGAAATAGTTCTGTATAAAAACTTCAAGAAATGAATTTGACTCTTCGATATTATAACCTCTACGCACCAACACACTATCCCAGGTTTGTTTTATTTATTTATTTATTTAGTATGTTTGCTTGCTTGTTCCGTGCATGTGCACATTAATGTGTGGATCTGAAGCCCACCAACCCACCCACTGTGAAGCAAGACCACCCAGCTAGTCGCTTCTAGATACACTGCACTTGTCAATGGCTTCTGATATTACTATATCAATTAATTTATTTATTTATTTATTTATGGACTGAGCACATGCTTAATGTGTTTCTGTACTTTGAACATATCTCCTCTACCCGACTGAGATGTATATTACAGTCACAGTGGGTATACAGTACTGTTATATATTTGTCTATTTAGATTTTATTTTACATTGTAACACACAGGGAATTAAACTATATCTAATCTAAAAGTGCTCTGCCTGATTTGGTAATAATACGCTAGCCAACATGTTCTGCTAAAATGTACATTATGTGATCAAGTAAATACATATATTCTTAATTTTAATAACCCCTTATATGGCCAGGACAGCTATGATTCATTCAATAATAAGGGTATGAATTAGCCTGGACATTTAGGGGGTTCATTCTTAGAACACATTGTGCAGCAGAAGAGGAAAAAAAAGACTGACCTCTCAGGAGACATGATGCCTTTGATGCTCTGAGAGAGTTGATACTGAGCTTTTATTGAACATGGTATGACATATTTACGATTAGATATGATATGAAGTATTCAGTGCCACATGGGAGATGAATAAACATATGAAATGAAGTACTGTCACAGTGCACATAGGGCTGTCAATATATAAATAATATAATGATTATATAATAAAATTACATAATAATAATAACAACATTTAAATGTACTGTTATTGAATCTGTTGGGACATTTTACATTTGTGTTTAGCAGTGTGACAGTTGTTTACAGGTGGCTCTATTAGCACTTTATTTGCTTTTGTGTACATCACTGAAAAAGATAAAACACACATTAGCAGGATCCCACAAAGGTGTTTATGTTTACTGTCAATTAAAAATGTTTGATAATTCAATTAAATGTTTTATTCAGGATGAAGATATGGAGATCCTGACAGGCTCCAGCAATAATTGATTTATTTATTGATACCTTATTAAAAACATCATTTACTGAAGCATTCACTGTAAATAAAGTTAAAATAAAGAAAGACATAAAGAATATCTCACGGCTGTGCGCTCGGGGTCGGGGTGAACAGCGAGCAGCTTATTATCATTTAAAGAAAGCGGGCGTTCTGAACAGGGCTGTTTACACAGGGGGAGAACACTGCTGTGGGGTTTGATCCTTGTGGTGTTTTCACCAAAGCAGGTCACAGATGTTTCATTAAAGACCCACAACTGTGTTCACTCATGGAAAAGGTAGTATATGTCCCCCTTTTAAGATGGACACCTGCTCTTTATGCATTATATCTGTGGATTGCATTGTTTTTCTTATGATTTCCACTGCAAATATTTGTAGTTATTAATACAGTTTACAAGCTTCAATCGTCAAAACTGTGTGATTATTTACTTATTAGAAAATACTATTCGTAATGGTTGATTGATGTAATGGATAGTGACAGCCCTAAATGTACAGTACTCACTTATTTTTCCTTCATTATCAAAACACAAGGGCTAATAGACCGTGTTTCTCAGTCCTGGCTCTGGAGCAAGGACTGTGTTCCCTGCTGTATCATACAGGAAAGGGCACATGAAGGGCTTGCTAATTAGCGACATTGAGTCAGGTGTGTTGGGAGCTGGAGGAAAACATTAAAATCAGCAGAGCAGGGCGACTCCAGGACGTGGACCGGGAGACGCTGCTGAAAGGCACAATGTCACACTGAGTAGGAAGGAATAAAGTAAAGAGGAAGTGAAGTGAAGGCGTGTTTAATGAAAGACGGGACGACTATCAATTAATGCGCATCGCCAGATCCACGGCAGCATGAAATGATAGTGACAGTTGCTCCCTCAACACATGCATGCACATAGACACACACACGCAAACAAACACACACCAGAAGGAAGCCAGCCATGGCACACACCCAGAGAGACACACACACACACGGGCAAATAGCAATTCACTGCAGGCAGAAAGTCTTTACCAGGTGGCAAACAGGGGTCGTCACAGTATAATGTATGGGCTTTTTATTGGATGGCAACAGGATGGACACATGGGGATGGACAGGGTGGAAAAAGGAGGGAAACTTATTAGAAATGGACGAGTGAAGCCGGCTATAAGGAGATGTTCTCTTTCGCTACAGGGACTTAATGACTCAGGGGTTAGCCCCGGCTATACCAGTGGCACTGAATGTATAAAAAGGTCTCCACTTTTGAAAAGAGCTTTCAAAAATGTATTCTGTGCTACACAGCAGACCTTTTTCTTTTCCTTCTTTGGTTGAAATGGAATGAAATGTGAGTGAAATATGATATGAAAAACATTGCTAACATTCACAAAATCTAGGCCATCTAAGCAATGAACATTTTCACACACTTTACAAAATGGCTCAAGACTGCCATTACTGAACAGTCTAAAAATTCATTGACGCTATCTTAAATCACTCAGAAGTCATGGTCATCTCCAGGGATAATATAAACATGCTGAAATATTATATTCAGGGTTTTTCCCAACTTTCTCCTGAAGCAAAATTGGTGTTTGTGGTTGTGTATGAAAGCAGTTACCTTTGAAATTTACAGCTCTGGATTTCTAAGGGTTAAATCCCACAGACATCTATCATTAGCAAAATGGCCCGGTGTATAATTTCATCAGCATTTGTCAAAACGGCCAAATAAGAGCTGAGCTTAGACAGGGCCTGCGCTGCTCTCTGATTACTGTTGACTGGAAGTGAGCGCTAGCCGCTAGTGATAGTCGCTGGCTAACAGAACACCCTATCTGTCTTTATCACTGTCGGTGCTATCAGGATTCAACCAATCAGCTTCCACTCTACTCCCACAGCCACACACAATTTGCCCTGTGGCACTCTAGATAAACTCCCAGCAAGAAAACAAGCACCATGCTTTATCACATTCTCGGCCCTCTCTAAATTCTCCACCAAGGATCCTATTACACCAATCCATAAGCGCTCATAGCCTTTAGCATAAACTAGAGACAACGCTAACGCCCCTATGATATAGAAGTTCTTCTGAAGGTCCTGTTCAATGGCTCCGCATTGGTCCAAACCAATCCAATATCCCCTCGCACCAAAATAACACTGCTTTGATGGATAACCACTTAAAGAAACCATGCCAACTCTATCCCTGGTCATGTTCTGGTTATAGGAGGCCTGCACTGATGTTCAGAAGTCTGGAATCAGAGTCATAAATATGAGAAATGGTGGTATGTTTGGTTGTTATTAATTTTACATACATCTAATGTGATTACCTAGTTTAAATTATTAAATTATTCACAAGGCTACATCAAACCCGCATGAGCCTGGCATGACCACTGACCTACCCCTACATACACAGCAGGTGTGGTTATACTGAACTGCCATGGTACAGGGTTCACACAGTGAACAAATACATAGTTTTCTGTGTTTGACTATTAGGGTAAATATGGCAGTTTCACTAATGCGCACACTACTAAGGAAATATGGGCTGTAACTGGTGGATTTACATGGTATTTTCTCCCTCTTTATTGTTTATCTCTCAATGTTCTTAACGTTTGGATTTGAATCGATTGAAAATTCACTTGTTTCACCAATAATTTGGTTTTTTAACATCAGCTCATGAAATCATGGGGCACTGAATGAGGATATAGTGTAAAACTTTTCAAATTCACTGCTTATTTAACACATTAAAAGGCTGTGTTATCTACCTCATGTAACCAACTACACAGAGCTAGATGAAACCAACAGTGACGTCTGTTCAAATGAAATGAAAAGAAACCTAGGTTAGTCTTATTTTTCGTTTCTCAATTTTATTTTCCCATGGTGCCATGTTGATACTCAACGGTGAGGTCCAAACTGTAACTTTTCGATAACGTGACACCTGTTACACACATTTATAAAGGCTTGTTCCAGCAAGCATCAGTTGCCATTAAAGTTAGTTTAGTCAAATTCAACCTAGAACGTGTTTTGACACCTCCTGCTTGAATAAGCCCTTAGAGATGTTTATGTAGGTCCAGGTCATGAAAGCTCATGTAGGTGCTACGTAGCCTTATGAATTATCACCTACAACCTACAAGAGCCATCTGATGTCTTTGAAAGCTGATCACTGCTTATGAAACTTGAACAATTCTGGATATTCATATATTGTAACCTCATTTCAAAACTTTACCCAAGTTTTTCAGTTATAAAATAATAATCTACAGCTTTATTCCTTATTCCAGACAGTGCTTCCACTTCATCATCTTCCCTTGGATATTCCTACAAAGTACTACGAATGTTTGAACCTTGATTCCAGACTTTTGACCGGTAGTTTACATTAGAATGTCCAGTGCAGTAGAGAAAAAAAAGCAGAGATCTGCCTACCTTCCAGGCTCTGGGTGTCCAGGAGGTCAAATACGATGATGGCCACGGCCGACCAGGTGATGATGAGCGCCAGCACCAACACCCAGGCCATGGGGGAGCTGAAGGTGGAGTACAGGTCATCGGTCATGGAGCGTTTGGACACACGGGCGGAGCCAGCACTCGACTCGCTGCCCTTACTCTCCAGGAGGGTAGTGGTTGTGGAGGAGCCCCGCACTGTGAAAACACAGAGGCTAAATCTAAATAATAATATTAATAATGATAATAATAAAGGAATACTACTGAATTAGGAATAGTAATATGTTCCACAAACCGAAGGATAGTTTACACAAAGAGGCATAAAGACTAAGGGTGGGGTGGGTGTGTCTTGATTCTTTTTGCAAAAGAGGGGTCGGGCCGAGGAGGAGGGCAATATGCCACTTGAAACTGAAACTTTTCAGGGGCACACTTGAATGCCATGTAAATCACCAGCGAGACGGAGGCGTAAGAGACTAAAGAAACCCACGAATGTCAGTATTATCTCACTTTAATGTAGTTTAAGTGCATTATGTCTATTCACTTCATAACAAGCAGAAGACATCTCTAGTCATCTGCAGGTAGTTAGCTGTAAATTACCAGTTCCACCTTAAATAGTGAAGCAGTAGCAACCGAGGCTACCACAGCTTTTAAGGTGGAACTAGAAGTGTCGAACAAAAAGCCATAGAATAAGCAGCTGAATTTAGCCTCATGTGACAGAGAGTTAAGAGTGGGTGATAATACACCAACGATTGGATGTTTTTGAAGGTTCATGACGCCTTAAATTTGACTTAAGTCCAGCAGCGTTCCTCTGATATCACTGAAGACTGGCTGCAGAGCCAGAGCTGAAGTACTACTCTGATCATAATGTGTATAAGGTTCCTGAGGGTTGATCCTTTTACAAGGCATTCATGTGTGAGGATTTGATTGTATACAGCAATGCGCATCATAAATTCCGCTCCAACACATTGACGGTAATGAATAGGGATCCCTCTTTCCAGGAAACAACTCCACTGCCCTATAGCCCAAATCTGAGGGGCATTGTAACCCTCAAACTGTTGTATGGCGTTGCGCATGGTGACCTTAGGTTCACCTAGGTGTATCACCTTAAAGTAGCCAGTTAAAGAATAGGTGTCTGGTTACTTGTGTCTCTAGCTGTGTGTCAAAATCTATATAATACTCTGTCTGCTGAGTTCTGAAGTACCGAGCCAGTGTTGTAGACGGATTTTGGCTCTTTGTCTTTGGCCACTGCTCAGCGCTGACGGCGAGCTGAAAGGAGGGTGGGCTCCAGGAGAACAGGACACTGCTACTGTATCAATCACTTATTGTTCAAATATCTCCAAAGCCTCTGTAGGAGAAAAACGCTGCCTTTGTCTGTGTCTGTTGTGGAGACGTATTGATGCCACTGTTTCTGTCAAAAGGCCCGTTCTAAATGGATATAAATCCCTGCCATGGCTCTGGCTGAATTGCCTCTCCGTGATTCCACACGCTACACGTGACCTTTGTAAACAGTCTTCCTTTTACAGAGCCCCTGTATTGATTCGGTCCAATACGGCCAAATCCAGTCAGAGTCGGGAATTGATTCTTGTATGAGGCATTGTGATTCTGGGTATGGTTCTCTAAATTTGATATGCGGCCGATCTACCGGACGTCTAAGAGGAGATGGGCTGGAGATTTCTGCCTGCAGTGACCCTTGAAAGATACAATCAGTTGGAAAATGTCTTGTAGGCCACCTTCTCCTTTTTGTTGAATGATGACAATGTTCTATATCCATAGTCTTTGTCTGAATGTGGTTGTGTGTTTAGTTGGAGTGTAACACAATGCCACAAACTGTATCTGTTCAGTGCTTAAATGGCTGTATATGTGTCAGAGCCTTGACTCCAGTCCCACTGGAAGCTATAGAGGGATAAAAGACCAGAAGGAGAACAACACACATGAAACTGCTTCATTATAACTTCATTCATTCATTCATTATCTGTAACCCTTATCCAGTTTAGGGTCGCGGTGGGTCCAGAGCCTACCTGGAATCATTGGGCGCAAGGCGGGAACACACCCTGGAGGGGGCGCCAGTCCTTCACAGGGCAACACACACACACACACACATTCACTCACACACTCACACCTACAGACACTTTTGAGTCACCAATCCACCTACCAACGTGTGTTTTTGGACTGTGGGAGGAAACCGGAGCACCCGGAGGAAACCCACACAGACACAGAGAGAACACACCACACTCCTCACAGACAGTCACCCGGAGGAAACCCACACAGACACAGAGAGAACACACCACACTCCTCACAGACAGTCACCCGGAGGAAACCCACACAGACACAGGGAGAACACACCACACTCCTCACAGACAGTCACCCGGAGGAAACCCACGCAGACACAGAGAGAACACACCACACTCCTCACAGACAGTCACCCGGAGGAAACCCACACAGACACAGGGAGAACACACCACACTCCTCACAGACAGTCACCCGGAGGAAACCCACGCAGACACAGTGAGAACACACCACACTCCTCACAGACAGTCACCCGGAGCGGGAATCAAACCCACAACCTCCAGGTCCCTGGAGCTGTGTGACTGTGACACCACCTGCTGCGCCACCGTGCCGCCCTCCTTATAACTTTTCATTTCCAATTTCCATTTTAAATAACGATTTTCAGGAGAAAACTTCACTCTGACGGACAGAAGACAGCACCTGAAGCAGTAACTGTGGACGTTCAAGGAAAGAACAAGAAGTACGTACAGCTGTTAGCCAGTAATGTGGATTCCAAATGTAGTAGAGCAGTGGCCCCTGACAATTTCTGCAGTGCCCCCTTTTGTAGATGAGAATATTTTCAAGAAATGTTCAAGAAATAAATGCAATTTTGGTAAACCCAGACTAACCCAGTATTACAGATTACAGACTCAGTACTTTCAGAGTGTCCTGAACATTCATCTGTTCAGAATTCACTGTGATCTGCATTTGGTGTGTGAGTGTGTGGGACTGAACGGGCACTGACTGTTTCAGCTCAGGCCACCTGTCATAGCCCTTCACACCGCACCATGTGGTCAGACAAAACCACCGGGTTTCCTCTGTACTGACTTCCTTCAGAAGCACCCTCAGCTCTACACCTGGGCTATTGTGTACTGAGTAGCGTCAGGAAAATACCCTGTGATTGCTCACAAATGCGGTATTAACAAGTGAAGTACCCTTGGGCCCTGTTATATCTTGATAATAAGGTCTATAAGGTCTGTATCTACAACTCGGTGGGAGGTATGTAATGGCCTTCGAGCCCGGCCGAGAAGAAAAGAAAACAGCATCCAGCAGAAGGACGGTAAATGGCAGCCTCTCGTCAGTGATTCTGATGGAAGACCTTGTCCTTGAGTCCCTGTGTTCATATCCATGGCAACTAATACCAGGCCAGAGAGCTAGAGTGTGTTGAGAAAACTGAGTCAGCAGACAGACAGTCCACTTCAAATGGCTTCACACCGGCCCCCCCTCATTCAGACACTTTAAATAGAGCTTATTTACGTCCATCTGACCGGTGCTTCCTGCTCTAATCAGAATATCAAACTCATCCCAAGTCTCGCCAATAATAAGCCATTTCACGCAAGAATGCAATCCATTTCCTGTTCTTCAGTCTTTTTAATAATTGCTTTTGAAACAACCTCATGACATGGAGTTTTCCAACTTTTTACTTAAGTGGGTGAAATCGACAGCATTGAAAATCCCCTAAAAATCCTCCCAGTCTCTTTAAGGATATTAAATTCTCTCTCAAATCAAGCCCTTTAATGATATCACCTCACCACAAAAAGAAACACAAAGCAGAGATACAATACAGATCCCTTAAACTGGATTAAGTAGCTGCATTTCCTCTCAGGCAGCCAGGGCCATAATTCAATAGATAGTCCTATCTGAAGATCCTTTAAAAGCATCACATGCATGTTAGGCGCATAACAGATAGTGTGCTATATGATATAGGCTATTTTTAGGCTGCCTTCGATCACGAAATTCCTCTACAAAAGCAGCCGCAGAAGAGGCTGCAAATTCTACACCTTAGGAATGGTGCCATTTATCTGAATAGTTCACTGTAGTGGCGCCTTAGAAACACAACACACAGACACTTAAGGAGCGAGAAAGAAGACTGTACCTTCCATGTCTGCCGTACAACGTCGAAAACCAACGATTCTCAGGAGTTACAGTAGATTTCCGATGGAAAGCAAACCTCCCAGACTCTGTGCTAGTCCTGCTAGTGTCCCAGGAATAGACCCTTCAATGCCAGGGCCTGAAGCCTCCTTGGAAGAAGCCCAAAAATATGACACTTGTTGCACTGTAGAGACTCAGTTAGAGACCCAAAGACTAGGTCACTTCCGAAAAGGGGCAGAGCAGGCCGTAGCCTTTCCCAGTGTTAGCAAAAGCAAGTGCTAGCTTAGAAAAAAAGAAAACAGAAGCAGAAGGCTAAGTGCTAGCCCCTCTCTGAGTGTCACGGCACGTCAGGGGTGTAGGTCAGGAAGCACAGGGACGCATTGGTGGGGGGGGGTTAGTGGTAATTTTACCCCTGAGTGGACTGGGCAGTTTATTCTTAGCGCCCCCAGCAACGACAGCATTCTGCTTTGCCTTTTTAGGCCTGGGGTGTGACTCTGGAGCTGTGTCTATCAGCAGCTGGGCTGGCACTCTCTCCAACAACACAACACACACAAACACAGGCCTCAGAAAGGTACTAACCCTATGGCTATTATTTTCATTAGGAGTTCATTATTGTGACCTAGGCAGTGTTTACACAAGCTAATACTGTGTAATACGGTGTCTACAAAATAGTGAGTGTACAACAGAAGGGAAGGACAGTGGCTATGACTTAAATGGATCACTACCTCCCTCAGCAGTATTACATTTTATAGGTTTGAACTACTAAGTTAAACCGATTAACAGCTAAAGCTAGTGGCGTCGACGTTAATGCTACAGTAGCATGTTGCTGTAATAAAAACTGCTCAGCTTGCTTGTTTTCTGTGGTTAAATTCATCATCTCTCCTCTTCATGCACTCTGTTCTCACACCAGCGCCACCCGAGGGTCTGATTTTAAAGCACTTATAGATTATTGAACGCATACAGCACTGAGCAAATGTCAGAAACCACACGGGATTTATTTACGGTCCTTTAAAAATATTAAGGACAAGCTCTACACACAGAAACCGCACAGATGTCCCACAAATGAATATTAAATCAAGCTTTTTTTTAGTATAAAATGTGGCATGGTATGGACTTTAGATGGAAGTACGTGGATTAGGAAATTTAACTGAGTGAAATAAACAGTAGAAATACACTATAACTCTGCAGCTAGTGTTCTCCTGCAAGTGTGTTGAGCTCCAATATTGATGTGTTAGCAGCAGCTTGAAAAGTAGCAGTCTCAGAAAAAACATGCTATTCTTCACCATCCAAGATTTATATAACAAAATAAATCATATAAAAAGGAAACCCACGCAGACACAGAGAGAACACACCACACTCCTCACAGACAGTCACCCAGAGGAAACCCACGCAGACACAGGGAGAACACACCACACTCCTCACAGACAGTCACCCGGAGGAAACCCACGCAGACACAGAGAGAACACACCACACTCCTCACAGACAGTCACCCGGAGGAAACCCACGCAGACACAGGGAGAACACACCACACTCCTCACAGACAGTCACCCGGAGGAAACCCACGCAGACACAGAGAGAACACACCACACTCCTCACAGACAGTCACCCGGAGGAAACCCACGCAGACACAGAGAGAACACACCACACTCCTCACAGACAGTCACCCGGAGGAAACCCACGCAGACACAGGGAGAACACACCACACTCCTCACAGACAGTCACCCGGAGGAAACCCACGCAGACACAGAGAGAACACACCACACTCCTCACAGACAGTCACCCGGAGGAAACCCACGCAGACACAGAGAGAACACACCACACTCCTCACAGACAGTCACCCGGAGGAATCCCACGCAGACACAGGGAGAACACACCACACTCCTCACAGACAGTCACGCGGAGGAAACCCACGCAGACACAGAGAGAACACACCACACTCCTCACAGACAGTCACCCGGAGGAAACCCACGCAGACACAGAGAGAACACACCACACTCCTCACAGACAGTCACCCGGAGGAAACCCACGCAGACACAGAGAGAACACACCACACTCCTCACAGACAGTCACCCGGAGGAAACCCACGCAGACACGGGGAGAACACACCACACTCCTCACAGACAGTCACCCGGAGGAAACCCACGCAGACACAGAGAGAACACACCACGCTCCTCACAGACAGTCACCCGGAGGAAACCCACGCAGACAAAGAGAGAACACACCACACTCCTCACAGACAGTCACCCGGAGGAAACCCACGCAGACAAAGAGAGAACACACCACACTCCTTACAGACAGTCACCCGGAGGAAACCCACGCAGACAAAGAGAGAACACACCACACTCCTCACAGACAGTCTCCTGGAGCAGGAATCGAACCCACAACCTCCAGGCCCCTGGAGCTGTGTGACTGCGACACTACCTGCTGCGCTACCGTGCCGCCCATAACAAAAATTGAAAAAAATAAATAATAGTTGCAGTATATGATTATGATATGTGAAACATGCAGAGAAAAAGTATTCTAAGAAGACCTCCACTCTGTTTGATGTCAGGCTAGAGTTTTAAATAGTTGTAAAAAATACATTTAGCTTCAGTTTTTCTTTTGTGGATTTTTGGACCTCGTTCTGATGCGAGCGGCAGGACAAATAATGGAGGCGTGCCCTGAGAAGGTGTTTAATGTGTGTGTAGTGTAATGTTCACTTCATGTCATCAGAAGTTTTCCTGAAACACACAATACTGTCAAACCTACATGGACACCTGCTCAGTCAACATTTATCGTGAAGTAAAAGATGCCAGAGAGATTTCTGAATGATTTTTAATTGTTGTCTTTCTCCACATTTCCCCAGTACGAGACAATGATACCACACCATGACATGGAGTCTATGATAGTGCTCTTAACTGTACCGGATTTCACAGAAAACAATTGGTGTAACTCTGGTGGAAATTTCTGTATTTACAACATTGTTTGTTTTACATAGAGGTTTAAACACATACTTTACTTAGATCTCAGCATGTTGTGTTTAGTTAAGCTGTAGGACCCATTTCTTTTAGCTGTTCAACATCTCTAAATTCAATAGCAGCTCTCCTCATATACACTACGTTGACAAAATCATTCACCAACCATTCCAAATAATTAAATTCATGTGTTCCAATCACTTCCATGGCCACAGGTGTATAAATCCAAGTATCCAGGCATGTAGACTGCTTCTACAAACATTTATAAAAGAATGGGTCACTCAGTGAATTCCATCATGGTGCTGTGATAGGATGCCATCTGTGCAACATTTGGTTTCAGTTGTGAAATCGCTACTAAAAATGTAACAAAATGGAAGCTATTGGGAACCACAGCAACTCAGCCACAAACTTGTAGGCCATGTAAAATGACAGAGCAATGTCAGCGGATGCTGAGACACATAGTGCACAGAGGTCACCAACTTTCTGCACAGTCAATCGCTACAGACCTCATACCTTCATGTGGCCTTCAGATTAGTTCAAGAACCGTGTGTGGAGAAATTCAGGGAATGGGTTTCCACGGCCGAGCAGCTGCATCCAAACCTTACATCACCAAACACAATACAAGCTGTGAGATGCAGTGTTGTCTAGGGTGACGAATCACGCTTCTCTGTTGCCAGGAGGACGGTGCTTGTCTGACTGCATTGTACCAAGTGTAAAGCTCGGTGGAGAGGGGATCATGGTGTGGGGTTGTCTTTAGTTTTAGCAAAAGGAACTTTTAATGCTTCAGCGTATCAAAAGATTTTGAACAATTTCATGCTCCCAACTTTGTAGGAACAGATGACTGTGCACCAGTGCACAAAGCAAGGTCCATAAAGACATGGATGAGCAAGTTTGGTGTGGAAGAACTTGACTGGCCCTAGTCTTGACCTGAATTTATTGTCAAAAATTCCCGTAAACACACTCCTAAACCTTGTGGAAAGCCTTCTCAGACGTGTTGAAGCTGTTACAGCTGCAAAGGCTGGGCTTACATCATATTAAACCCTATGGATTAACGATTGGATGTCACTCAAGTTCATATGCGTGTGAAGGCAGACGAGACTTTTGTATCTACTTATGGAGTGTAGTTCCACAAATGGGCTCCTGTAACAATGTGTGCCATTAATGTTACAGATGGAATTGATGAAAGTCACTGAAATAAGTGCCTTTCTATTAAGTTGTGGCAAATTTATGATTGGTTTGAGACCAGGTACGATGATGCAATATATCCCAAATAGAGAAAAATGACTCTCCGTAGTCTTGCTTTAAAATACTACAACTACAGTCATTTCAATGTGTCACACACTGCACTTGAGGGGAAAGTGGCTGGGTCATGCCACATATCTTGAAAATGCTTTATTATCATTATTATTATTATTATTATTGTCAAAGAAACAGTACGTACTTGTGCTTTGGTTCTGTTTTAAAATGAGTGTGAAACAAAGCATCTGTTAAATCCACCTTTATCCAGAAGCAGCCGATTCAGCCAAAGCCAGTTTACAGCAAAGCTTCTTCAGTCTCCATGGTAACGACCAATAGCACTGTCTGTTTAAGGTGGAAGCAACAGATATCTCATAGAAGGTAATGTTGATAGATCTGGTGGTTGAGTTCTGACATCTGTTGTGTGTGTAATATTATTAGGAATGCGTTTATGGTTTAAAATGTCTATTTAACAACAGTGAGTATATTACTGGAATCTTCCGTTCCACCTTAAAGGGAAGTCTATTTTGGGTAAACGCAGGTCCATCCATCCATTATCTGTAACCGCTTATCCAATTTAGGGTCGCGGGGGGTCCAGAGCCTACCTGGAATCATCGGGCGCAAGGCGGGAATACACCCTGGAGGGAACGCCAGTCCTTCACAGGGCAACACAGACACACACTCACACCTACGGACACTTTCAAGTCGCCAATCCACCTGCAACGTGTGTTTTTGGACTGTGGGAGGAAACCGGAGCACCCGGAGGAAACCCACGCGGACACGGGGAGAACACACCAACTCCTCACAGACAGTCACCCGGAGCTGGAATCAAACCCACAACCTCCAGGTCCCTGGAGCTGTGTGACTGCGACACTACCTGCTGCGCCATTTGAGGGAAAAAAATAACTGTTTGTACGCAGCTCATATTTAAATCTACACACACACATATACAAACATCCAACATCCACATCTGTCTGTGTAAGAGAATAATGTCTGTCACCCCCCTACACACACACACACACACACACACACACTGCCACAGCAGCTGTGACCCTTCCACAGGTCAAGATTAAACATACAGGTCTGATGAAATCGAGGGCAATGAAGGAGAAAATGACTGGCATTCAGTGTGTGTGTGTGTGTGTGTGTGAGTGTGTGTGTGTGTGTGTGTGTGTGTGTGTGTGTGTGTGTGTGTGTGTGTTTACGTAGGATTTATGTAGAAGCAGAATGTCCTGGTTAATGTTCTGCCGTGGCACCTCAGGGCTCAGTCCTACATGGGCTCAGCAAAGCCATCCCATAATAGAGCCTCAGATGGCATTTGTGACCTCCTTATCTGCCTATAGAGGGGTATATTTCAGCCAGATTTACATCTAAATGCCTTTCCTTCTAAATTGCTTCTGGAATAGTCCTGCGTACGGGGACTGGACTCCATCAAGCCTCTGAAGAAAGCGTGTTCAGCCACGAGTTCAGACGTGAAAGGATTTGGCTGGTTTTTATTATCAGAATGGGCCAACTGTCTACGTTTTTTGAGTAGTTTAGTTCTGTCCCTGAGGCTTGCTTGTACTATGTGGAGGGCTTTCTCCATTTTTTTTTTTCACCATATTGCACTAGTTATCTTTAATTTTTCTTGATTCACAACCATTTTTCAAAAGCCTTTAAGACTGGCATATGTAAATGGGCTCTGGTCTCATTTGATGCCATGTTATAACTCCACCTACTGGTCTCACACTCAACCGTGATACAGTCACATATGTAGTGGACTGCAATTCGTGACATAGTCGCATATTTTTTACATTTCATGTGACAATATCACAATCATAAGTGAATGGGTAGTTACCATAGAAACACTATGCGACAGTAACACGACAACACTTACAGGCGTCAATTACAAAACATAGGTTGTTATTCCAACAAAGGCATCAAGTATTTTATTATAATATTTCTCCTAAGCAGTGCTTATTATTGGTGTCCTACTTTAGCTTTAACGCTAACAACAACATTTCTTTCACTTAACGTTATTTTGACTAATTTTCAAAAGGTTAATACAGAAAAGGACATTTCTGTAGCCGTTATTTGCTGCGATATTTTAGCAATTAATTATTAACGTTATATTTTCCGTAAATAAAAATAAGACGGTGGTGTTAACGGATGGTAATGATGTCATAATGAGGAAGAGTTTTCATGATACTGTCGCATAGTGTTTCTATGGTAACTAACCAATCACTTACGATTGTGATGTCACGAATTGCAGTCTCCTATATCACGCGTGAGTGTGAGACCGGGTTGTACGAGCACATGCCTCTGAACTTTCATTGGCTTACTACCACAACACCAGCCTGTATTAGGGTGTGCTTTGTGTGAATTATATGTAAATGAGGCACTGGTGGGTGGAGTTTGAGTCCCCACACTGATATGGAAGCTTCATTAATCAGACGATGATTAATTTGTTGTTGTTTTTTTACAACTGACTTCCCAACACACATTTGATTTGATTCTGTTCATATTTCTAAGTGTCTGCAAATGCTTTTTGTGTTTATTTAATACGCTTTGTGATTAAATTTACAGTTTGTAACAGAGACGTTTTGATTTCAGCTTCTAAGAGCGAATCTCATTTCTTCATTTTACCCCTCCACCTTGTTTTCGAGTGTCACCTTTCCCCTTGAAATGAATTACAATGTGTGGGGGTTAAAATCTACCCAGATGAGATGGAACAACCCTCCAAGTGTCTGAAATGCCATCAGAGCAGCGCTTTATCGGTGTCCACTGCCGGTCTGCAGCGATATCAGAGAAGTGCTTCAGGACTTTAATATAGTTACATTTTCATCTTCAGAAGCATTCAACAATCTCTGTGATGTGAAGCTGAAGTCAGCTGCTTATTCAGAGGTTTTTTGTTCGAGACGTCTACTTCCGCTTTAAATGTTCCAGTATCCACCGGTGCCAGACTTCAGTTGCTTCAACATTTAAGGTGGAACATCTGAGACATTGGTAAACGGTTAGTGACGTTTTAGGCTTGTTATGAAGTACAAGGACATAATGCAGTGAAGCTACATTAAAGCTGAGATAATACACTGTTTATTAGCAGAGGAAAAACTGACATTTGTGGCTTTATTTGGTCATCAGTGCAGCATCTAACTGGTGATTCATGACCATTTGTGTTTGGAGTGTGCCCCTGAAAATGCTGTTTTAAGTGATGTACTTGGCCCTACCCCTTTTACCAACAAGAACTGAGACACCCCCACCCCTAGGACAAATGGAGGGGTAGGGCTAAGGGCTGAAATGGGATTCACTCTGATGTTCATCTCCCAGTCGTCTCCTACTCTACTACAACACGAGTCTTTTTTATTATTTATTTCTCACATTATATCTTGGGAAATCTTTTCAAAACTTGACACATCTCGGCTCGGATCCCGTTTGGTTGTCAGTAATCGGTCTTGGAAACAGGAAACAGTTTGAATTTGAGTTTGCTTTTCATCAACAAGAGTCATGTATCATCTTTTATCATCTTTTAAACATGTCACTGAAAAAGCAACACTGATCATCAGCCTGATACCTAGCGTCTCACAAAGAGAGAGCACAAGCTGTGGCATGAAATAGTGAAAAATACGTCTAGAGGAAATGGTCTGACACAAACAACACACTTGATTATACCAGCAGGGCGACACAAATGAGGAAGGAGTGTTAAACTGTGATCTATCACCAGCAAAAAGGCAATAACGCGACTCAGCTTAACCCTGATTTTTTACATCCCCGATGACTGTGTCAAAGCAGAGCAATCAGAAATAAACTTAGTGGCACTAACCTGTCATAACACGGGGCCAATGAACCAATCCTTCAGCAGAGATGCATCCTCTGTTGTTGTAAACCAGGCCTCAGAGCTGTTTTATATTTTGAGGAATGGGACTGGGTTCCAAGCCGAGAGCCCAGAGTGGAGGAATGGACTGGAGAAGTGGACGCTGTAAACAGACGCTTGCAAAACTGCGTCCTCGCAGCTAATTTAAAGAAGTGCTGATGTCCTCATTAATACTTAAAGACTGTATGCGGTGCAGAAACAACCAGCGCAACAACACCATAATGGACAGAACAGCCAGGATCTGAAAGGATTGGCTTTTAGAGTTGCAAAACACCCAAGAAACAAGCCGCTAATGGAGCTGTCACAGAGGGGTCCACAGTGAGATACTGTACTTTATTCAAAACGGACTGGGCCATGGTTACTGTGTCAAACTCCATCTTTATTTGTTCCCTTTCTTTGTCAGCGGCATCAGAGCTGCAGAGAGTGAGGGAAGAAAGACTGACATAGCCAAGCAATGGCACTGACCAGTGTTTAAAATCTCCATGGTCAGTAACAGCGTGGCCAAAAGGACACCAGCTCACGCACCATTTCCTCTGCAATCAAGAGTATCCACAGGGAGTTTGTTCCCTCTCTGCTGTGGTGACATTCTCTGCTCGTCCAGCAATATCTGTGAGGATTTGATGGCACTCAGCATATATCCCAGTGCTCAGGGAGCAGTTGGGGGTTCAGAACTAGTTTAATTATAGCACAATTTAAGGTGGAACGGAACATCAGACTAAGAAACTGGGGAATAAGGAGCTTATTCAGATTCATTACCGGCTTGTTGCAGCTTTGTTCTGACGGAGCGGACGCCATCGCCAACAAAGTGCTGGGAAACTAAAGTGTGGCTGGGAAACTAAGCTCTGACAGAGTTTATAGCACTTTTACTGCGATAGGTGGTGCCAAATGTTGTCTAAAAGAACTCACTGTAAAGGACTTTTTCACTAAAGTCAATGTTTTACACTGAATAATGCACATAACGTGAGTGTTCAGTGATATTTCTCATAGTCAACAGTGAGACAGCTCCTCCCCCTTCATTGCTATGCTGTCAGTCGTTAGACCACGCCCCTCTCCGCTGATGTCCCGCCTCCCACACTAGATATAAAATCTGAATCTGAAAAACAAGGCTCTGAAAGTGAAAATAAGACCTGTGAGCGAAAAAAAGATATAAAACTAAAGAAAAAAAAAAAGATTTGAATCTGAAAACATAAAATCTGTAACTGAAACAAATAAGACTTGAAATATCAAAATATATAGGACAGTGAACAATTAAAATAACTTTTTTTATTTAAAAAAAATAAATAATGAAATCAATATTTCAATTTAAACTGAAAAAAAATCACTTTTTTAGTTTCGAAAAAATTGTATTTTTCAAAGTTCCCAAGGTTTGAACGTTCCGTTTCAGACTGTTTTTTCGAATAAACCGAACTTTTGACCCTAATATAGCTCCATAGACCTTCAGCTCTGTGCAGTCGGGGGAATAAATCTGTGCGTACAGCTGTCTACGCCATCACAGAGTTCCAAACATTACTAACAGTACTCGGACGAAATACGTGTACGTGTATCTGATTTGCATATTGTGTTCCTCACAAAGCAGAGACGCAGCAGTGAAAGTGATGATGTTGTAAAGAACTCAAGGTGTCCTCAATCTTTTCATGTGCTGCAGAAGTGGGAGATGTAGGTTGAGTGATGGCCTCTATTTTAAGCATCCTATGTTGCTTTTTTTTTTTTTTTTTTGGTGTTGTAGCAGCAGGTACAGGTTCCAGCTTGCCTCAGCTGTCCTAGCTTGGAGCCTGTAGCTTTCTCCAGATGCTAACTTCACGTGTGAGTACACAAGGAGGCCATAGCTCCTGTCAGTGTGACACGACAGGTTTATTTGCATGTACGAGAGCCAGAAGTTATGGCACGCTTTAAAGGAAATGAGATGCAAATAACTGTTTTCTCAGCTCAGTTCCGCTCTGGTTTGGGTTTGTGCTGCCAAATTAATGGGGGTTTACGCTCGTTTTCAGGAGCAGCTGTAACCCGTTATGTAGCAGCCATGAGCATAAAAGCCTGCCCCCTTTAAACCCGGCGGGACATCAATAGAAAGTCAACTGGGAACGGGACCAAAAAGCCCCAGGGCCCCGCTGGCGAAATCACAAGCTCTCCATCACTGTGAAGTCCCCCTCTGATGCAATTCAGAGAGATCTCTTGTTCTGGCAGTACGTCCAGGTTGATTGCGGACCAAAGCTCAGTGGACGCGTTCATGCAGCCGGTCCGCATTGTGAAGTCTTTTTGTGGAGACACTATACCATCAATTAACAGCGGCACACTGCCGGCATGACTGCACCTGAAGCCTTCTGGCCTTCATTCATTACCACGCTGCATGGTTCAAAGGCGCCATAAAGAGGGCCACAGTGTCACAGTGCACACACACACACACACACGCTGCTGCTGCTTCGCCTCCAGCTCACTGCCATCTTCCAGCACAAAAAAACACTGGCCTCTGGCTCTGGGAAAAGAGCTGCAGTACGTTTAGCTTTCAGACTTTCCTCCCAGGCCATAGATGTGTCATTAAATGGGGTAAAAAAATGGTTCAGTGAATGTGCACGTTAATGTGGGGATCTGAAGCCCACCAACACATACACACTGAACTAAGACCACCCAGTCAGTTTTCTGGAAGTCTGAAAACATGGGATAAAGGGAATTGTTCTGATTTTGTGCTACTTCTTAGAGGGCAGAGATTTTAGAATGGCCCCGCCCCCTCGTCTGAGTCTGTCCAATCACAGCGCTGCACCGGTGTTTATGTGAGAGCACAAAGACTAGGTTAAATGCAGCCAAACAGACACAAAGAGCGCTGAGAAATAAGAGCACTGAGTAAAAACGGAGAAGAAAGAGAACAGAGTGAAAACGGCTAAAAACCAGAGCTTCTGCTCCTCGCTCCTCACTGCTGTGCGCTCGGGGTCGGGGTGAACAGAGAGTGGCTCATTATCATTTAAAGGAACTCTCTCTCTCTCTCTCTCTCTCTCTGTCTCTCTCTCTCTGTCTGTCTGTCTGTCTCTCTCTCTCTCTGTGTCTCTCTCTCTCTCTCTGTGTCTCTCGCTCTCTCTCTGTCTGTCTGTCTCTCTCGCTCTGTCTCTCTCTCTCTCTCTCTCTCTGTCTCTCTCTCTCTCTCTCTCTGTCTCTCTCTCTGTCTCTCTCTCTCTCTGT
Source organism: Hoplias malabaricus (assembly GCF_029633855.1). NCBI lineage: Eukaryota > Metazoa > Chordata > Actinopteri > Characiformes > Erythrinidae > Hoplias > Hoplias malabaricus. Next base: position 6,826,611 of record NC_089806.1, read on the forward strand.
CTGTCTGTCTGTCTGTCTCTCTCTCTCGCTCTCTCTCTGTCTGTCTCTCTCTCTCTCTCTCTCTCTCTCTCTCTCTGTCTCTCTCTCTCTCTCTGTCTCTCTCTCTCTCTGTCTGTCTGTCTCTCTCTCTCTCGCTCTCTCTCTGTCTGTCTCTCTCTCTCTCTCTCGCTCTCTCTCTGTCTGTCTGTCTCTCTCTCTCTGTCTGTCTGTCTCTCTCTCTCTCGCTCTCTCTCTCTCTCTCTCTCTCTCTCTCTCTCTCTCTCTCTCTCTCTCTCTCAGGTGAAAGCTTTTAGAACTGGGGACAGTTTTTGTGAGACACCAGGTCTTGTTAGTGTTCTTTTTACGTGGTGTGTCCACTCTCTGTCCACTCTCTTATACTCTTGTCCCTCGTTGGTCCTCCTTGTAGATGTAAAGTCAGAGACAGTGGCTCATCTGTTAGTCCGTGTATATTACCACAATATACACAGCTATGTATAAAATCCGTGGGTGAATATATTACATGCATTTTCATCATCCTCAGGTACACAGTAGATCCTTGTTGGCTGCTTTAATTTTTAACTTCATAGCTCTAGTGCAAAACCGAAGAAGCAGTGTTCACACACTAAACATGTCCTGGTTGATGGACTGTACAGGGATGAAGGGTGAGGGGGAGAGGGGGAGATAGAGGGATTGTGTGAATCCGAGCTTTGGCCGATGCATTGCTTTAAACAGAGGAGTGATTATGCAGGATTTGGGAGCAGAGCAGCGTGGTTCTGCAGCTGTGTATGATAGTGTTTGATGTGTGGATTTGCTGTGTTTGAAGGGGAAATGCTCTGTATTACAGAAGTGAGAGAGGGGGTAGTGTGAGGGGGATATTGAGGGTGTCACAGCAGGGAGAAGCTGGGCTCACAGTAACGGCTCTAGGAAACACATCCTGCTCCCTGGATTCTCGCTACATGGAGCAATCGGATCTGATGGCTGTAAGAAGTGGTGGTGTTTTCTCTTTGTGACTGCTGTGTGCTTTTGGGGAGTTTTTTTATTGTAATGTAAATGTATTTTGTGTTATGTTGGCTGCACTGTTACATCATCATTAGCTGTCAGATCTCATTGATGACGAGGATCTACGCATACACAATGGGAACTTGTTTTGAAATCAATACACTCTAATGTATTTGACCTTTAACCCACATATATAAAGTGTATAAATCTGTTTATTGGACCATTGTCCATGGTAGTGTCCCAATTCCATACTACACACTAACACCATCGAGTGTATACTGTGTACTAATCTTAAAGTGTGAATTCTAAAGGCTAGTACACAAAATATTAACATATTTCACAGTTTATTACTAAGAGGATGTGGTGAACTGTTGCCATGACAACACACATCAAGCTGCAGCTGAAACATTGTCTGCCATTTTGTTCAAAGGCTGAATCTCCCTCCACACCGCATAGTGCACAGTGTAGGTCACAAAATAATGGTTTCTGCACTAAAGCATGGCACTGTGTGTCAGATAATTTAACCAGTTATATTCAATATATATTTCCCTAACATGAGAATCCCCTCCTTTTTCCGTTTTCCCAGTGTATTGTGGGACAATAGTGTCCATCATGTGCATTGTTTATTTTTTTTTTAATATACTCAGCTTTGACACTTGCAACTACACTACACCCTACACACACAAACGCTAACTAGACCTAGTATTAAGTGCGCAATGAGGCACTTCATGAACCTTCACTAACCTGAATTAGCACGTTTTGCTAACAAAATATATTAACTGCATATATCTACTGTGTGAAGTCAGGAATTCCATTAAAAAGAATGGGTTCACTATTCATTTGGTTATTATCTGTAAATTTCACCCTGTTCAGGGTTGTGGTGGTGTACACGCAATCATTGGGCACAAGGCCAGACACCCCGGTCTCACACCTGTTTTTGATATAGTCACATGTGTAGGGGACTGCAAGTCGTGACATAGTCGCATATTTACGACATTTTATGCGACAATATCACAATCATAAGTGAATGGTTAATTACCATAGAAACTCTATGTGACAGTAACGTGACAACTCTTCCTCATTATGATGTCATTACCATCTGTTAATACCACTGTCTTATATTTATTTACGGAAAATAAAACGTTCCTAATTCATTATTCGCTAAAATACTGAAGCAAATAACGGCTAGACAAATGCCTTTTTCAGTTTTAACCTTTTGAAAATTAGTCAAAATAACGTTAAGTGAAAGAAATGTTGTTAGTGTTAAAGCTAAAGTAGGACACCAATAATAAACATTGTTTAGGAGAAATATTATAATAAAATACTTTATGCCTTTGTTGTAATAAGAACCTATGTTGTGTAATTCACATTATGCCTTTTTCTATGTTATGAGTAATGACACCTGTAATGGTTACTGTCAAATAGTGTTTCTATGGTAACTACCCATTCACTTATGATTGGGTTATTGTCGCATAAAATGTCAGACTATGTCACGAATTGCAGTCTCCTACATATGTGACTATATCACGAGTGAGTGTGAAGAACACACCCTGGACACAGCATCACACAGTCATTCACACACACACTCACAGTTGTTGTTTTATATATATAAGTTTACTCTGCTAGCTTGCTAGTTAACATTTGTAAGCTACAGAGCTATCAAAATAAAAAAATAAATCATAACAGACCAGGTTTCTAAGTTAAACTGGTAGTCAGTTATGTGCAGACGTCCCAAAATACATTCTGCCTCACAGAGATGGTAAAGGCCAACACTGTGAAGGTCACTGAGGCTGTCTAAATGAAAGCTGGGAAGCTAACCTAGCTGAGGATTGCTAAGTTCAACTGAAAAATCTGCAGCTCTATCTGCTGCCTTTGTGAAGGTTTGCTGCATTTACTTTAAAGGAAAGTGAACCTTTTACTTCACCAACTGCTGTCCACTTTGTGGGCGTCTCACTAAAAACACAGACATGTTCATCTGTCCCAGAGTAAGTGTGGGAACTGTGCAGCGTTGTCGCGGAGGATGTAACGTGATGATGAAGTGTATTCAGCCTAGCTCTGATTGGCCTCTACCCATCAATATTCACATCTCATTTGTATAAAGTTAGAAAAACTTTTTATTGCTCTCTCCGCCGGCTTCATTCCCACAATGATCCATGCATGACCACCACCTGTCTCCATAGAAATGAATTAAAGCTGAAATGAAGATTGCCTCGCACTGCTGCAGTGTAAAAAATACTCAAGCTCAGTGAACAGCTGGAATGAAGCTGGAGGGCAAAGCATAATTTGGGCTAAAGTGCAGAATAAAGAAATACAGAAATGAATACATTATTTTATCTGACATATGTTTGAATTACCGTTAGCATGTACGCTATGCCTTCACACTGTGAAACCATTATTTGGATCATTACACAAAAGTAAGGGAACTTTCTTCAAGGATCTACCCATCACTACGTCTAATTAGCTCCCTGCGTTAGCTTCCAATGGGCCCTGTTTTATCCAAAGATGTTTGATCACCATCACATATCCATCAAATCGTAGGTGAATCAGGCCCAGCCTTGGTTCAACACAAACCCCGAGTCCAACACAGAAGTGAGCTCCTCACACTTCCTTCATCTAACCTTCATAGCTTCAGTGACTGAGCATGTTCTAGATTTGCCTAGATCCACAATTCTGGAACTCTCTTCATCACAACTGTGACGGTCTAATTCTCTTTCCATGTCTTAAAAGCGATCTATTTTGCCCATGACCTTCCCCAAGCCTAATTCCTCCCTGACTGTCCTGTTTAAAGTTGTATCCCTGTACTTTTGTGCGTTCCTGATGGTCTCCTGATGCCCTGTGGTCTCCGTATCTCCAGCCGTATGCATTCCTGACGTTGGAAAGCACTGTAAAAAATACTATGTATTATTCAGAGGTCAATTTTTAAGGAGCCCTGAGGAAAATTGGCTGAATTTAAATAGCAAGCCACAAGAGGGCACTGAGTGACCCAACTGAGCCCACGTCTCTGATTAAACCATTAATTATTGAACCGCCTCAAAGGCATTGTTATTGGATTTAATTGCCGAATTATATGAGCTTATGTAAGTAGCCCACACCGTGGCACTAGTTGCACTCAGAAAGGCAGTGTTTAATGGGATCACTGAGTGTTAGCCCTGACTAGGCTGCTGGAGGCTAGGCATGAAGAGAGAGAACTTGTAATCTTGCCATTTAAAGCTGTTAAATGCTCACCATTCAGTTTTATACACTTTAAGTGACCTCTCTCAACCAAAACGATACCATGGCTTCATCCGGAGCGACTGACTGAGCTGAATAAAACAAGTTAAACTGCTTATTCTTGCGTGTATTTTTACAGTGTGGTAGGAGGAGGATCTGCTCTAGGTGATGACCAATGGCAGCCCATGAACGCCTGTGCTTTAGACACTAATTAACAAAGTGGAAACAGATTCAGAAAAGTGGACCCCATGCCTGAGCCCTTGGACAAGCAGCAACAATGGAGAGGCGATAAAATAATAAAAATCTTCTGTGTATGGCCTGGACACTCAAACATGAATCTTAGCAGTGCATTTACCAAATTAGTCCATCCAGGGACACAGGGAAAGCGATTTGAATAGACATTTTCCTGTCCCACCACTCTATATTTCCACAATAAAACACTTCAGAATCATACCCTGTGTCTCCAAGAATACACTGGAGTCTGTTGATAACAAGTTGACTTTATTTTCCGTAACAGGAAACATTATAAATATATTCTTAGCACTCTCACACTTTTGCTGTGTAGATTTGCACACACACAGATCATTGCTTAGACAGTGTGACCACTCATAAATACAGCAAGGGATTGTGGGGGAAAAGCAAGCCAGAGAATGTGAAATATTTGTGAGGGAACACAATGCTAGGTGCCTTTTTAGCATGTTTCCCACATCCTCTTAGATTCTGAACTTAACATTTTTTTTTTTAGTCCATTCTTCCAGGAAAATTTTAACGAGCACAGGTTAAGAAGCTAACTGCTGTGGAGTGATGTCATTGTTGTTCTGGAAAATGTTTTACTAGCTTCAAGAATTCCAAGAAATTAGAGACTGGGCAAAATTAAAGTGGACTGCGATGCTGTGCTGTTGCTATTGACATGGAGCACAGTCCGCTTAGTTCCACTGGTAGAGATTTACATTTTTAATAACACAGTAAATATTTTTGTCACATGGTGGTATGTAGAGGAAGTCAAAGAGCAATGAACAGGGAGGAGGTAATTGCAGGAGACTTAACACAAAAAGGGAACTAAACAGAGAGGCAAGGGAACTAGACAAAGACTACTAAACTCACTATGCAAACAAAAACAATACAAAGATCTTGAAACAAGAACAAAGAACACTAAACAAGGCTAGACACCAAACAAAGGGACTAACACTAAACAAGACTAAAAATAGAGAAACTAAACAAGAACAGAACATGCTAAACACAAAACAGAGGCTAAACTATACACAACAACGCTAAACACAAAGGCTAGGACATTAAACAGAAGGGCTAAACACTCAACAAGAACAGATCTAAAGGGGCAAGACACTAAACCATAAGATAAACATTAAACAAGGCTAAACAAGATGGCTGAACAGCAGAACACCAAAACATAGTATCTTCCACACCAACATGAACCACACACATACCACCACAATGTCCCACAACCAGGAAACACTAACATGGACTATAAAAAGACTACACAAACAAGAAACACCTGGGACAGATAACGAGGGGCAGGAACACAAAGGAGACACAAGAGGGAGGAGCAAAGGCGGAGACAAATGAGACAGACAGCAGGAACACACTAGACCGGGCTATACATGACAATTTTCTTCATGTTAAGCAAAATGTTAAAGGATTGGAGTTATTTTCCTACGCGGATGTTCGTTGTTCCAAACCCAGAGCTCAGTCCATTTATTTAAATACCCCTCTTAGGGGCAATATCCCTCCAATATTCCATACTGAAGAACACCTGTATACTACTGGGTTTTTTAAATGTAAATATTGAGTAGTAGGATATAAGTGTCTTTCTCCTTCTGCAGCTGAAGACAGGTTCCGAGTGAAGTGTCTAGACCATGTGGAGGTTCAGGGTTTGGACTATTCAGTGTTAGTAGGAACATAAAAATGAAAAGCCCTGAGGTCTTGGGTAAGATAAGTGAAGCTGAGAAATGTAAAGCCCTAGTGTCACACTGTGATTTTACATCTTCTCAGACACATTAGCATTTACGCTAATGCTAATGTGCTTGCTTAGCATTTTCTTTAGCTGACTCCAGTGCTGTAAGTCAAGAGTGAGTTGCAGCCAGGGCTTTTATGGACTGCTACAGGTTTTTTCCGGTCCAATTTAGCTTTCTTTTTTTTTTTGCCAGCGTTGACTCCTGTGGCCTGGAGTGTTAACAGAGTCACATGACGGCTTATTCAGCACTAGCAGATCTGCTCCTTAAAACCTGTGGGGAAAATGTGTGTGAGGAGCCAGTAACATGCTAATCAGAGATGGGGCTGTTGTTCTCTTGTTGTTCGGTTTCTTTAGGGTTTAAGCAGGTACCAAACCTGAGAGTGAGCTTTGAATGTGTTAACCATTAAAAATACCTCCCAGCTGAGCACCAGACGTAAGTCAGCTGTACGTTTATGTATATATAAAGCCTCTGCTCACTAATTGGATGTGTTTGCGATGCCGTATTTTTTCAGTGTAGTACAAAAGCTTAGACACATTTATTATCACCTATTAGACTTTATTTAGGGCCTTTAAACATAGGTCTTTATTGTGTATAGCTCCACAGTCTCCCCATGGTGGATAATCATTTCACATTATAGACAAAGGTGATTATGTGTGATTAGAAAGAAAAACCATGTGAAGACCTAAATCATCTCCAATGTCAGGAGCAGACCACCATCTTCCTCATCAGCTTCTAGACCAAACCCCCCAGCTTCCTCAAAGCCTCAGCCAATGGGGGAAAAGAGAAAAACGGATCAAATTAAACATTCAGGAGAGCTCAAAGTTCAACCTCACTAAGGCATTAAAAAAGGAGAAGTGCATTGGTCTTGCATCCAGTTTGAAGCAGAGATCTGTGCAGCAGCTCATGAATTTTTAACAGATCAATATCTCTCCGTACGGATGCTGCAGATTCGGGGACCTTGTTAATTTCTCATGCTTAAATGGTTTGACCCGCTTTACCAGAGCTGAATCATATTTATACATGCACTACACGATATCATTGGCATGCAGTCCCCAACTGTCCCGTCTTTCAGGTTGTTAAGCTTTTTCCTGGCTCTGAGAATGAATGAATGAATGAAATCGCCAGGCAGTGGAAACCATAATGGTCTATTGCATAATTCCTAAAGCTGTAATCTGAATATCTGGAAACGAACAATCGGGCTGGAAAAGCCTGGGGGCTAAAACGACCTGGAATCAACATGTTATGGAAGTGATCAGGAGGGACTTACTTCAGCATTGCTCAAGCCAAGCACAAGCACCATTTACGTAATTGGAATATGAAGATTCAAGAAACATTATTTCACACAGTCACCAGTTTAAAGCGTTTGTCTGAATAAGGCAAGAGTTATATCCTCAAAACTGGCTCATAAGGAAACTGTTCACCTTTTTAATACCAATGTAGGTCACTATCGAATATATCAGGAATCTACTTAGTATTGGGGAGATTCAAAGATGACAAACAATGAAACAAGACTCCAACCACAGACAGCTCGTGTTAACCTTAAACCTCAACTATCTCCAATTCAATTATTAATAAAATGTGATTATTTATTCATTCACCCCCTGTAACTGATTCATCAGGATCAGGATCGAGGTGGGGCTGGAGGCTCTACCCAGAGTCAGTGTTCTCAAGGTAAGAACATATATATATACACTTTATATTTTAAATAATGCATTTTACAGTGTATACATTTGATCTGTATTCTATACTTCTGATAAAAGTGAATGATACTGTTTCAGAGTCTAACATCATACAGTCAAACACAGCAGATTATGAAGGAGCTTTAACGGAGGTTTTATTTCCTCCCTTTGAATTTAAATATTTTCTCTATATTTTCAGGCTCTGAGAAAATCCCTGTTTGAAACATGAAATGTTGCACAAAATATAATAGTAAGTAAATAAACAAGTAAATCTTTCATTCATTCATTATCTGTAACCCTTGTCCAGTTCAGGGTCGGGGTGGGTCCAGAGCCTACCTGGAATCATTGAGCGCAAGGCAGGAATACACCCTGGAGGGGGCACCAGTCCTTCACAGGGCAACACAGACACACACACTCACACATTCACTCACACACTCACACCTACGGACACTTTTGAGTCGCCAATCCACCTACCAACGTGTGTTTTTGGACTGTGGGAGGAAACCGGAAACCCACGCAGACACAGGGAGAACACACCACACTCCTCACAGACAGTCACCCGGAGGAAACCCACGCAGACACAGGGAGAACACACCACACTCCTCACAGACAGTCACCCGGAGGAAACCCACGCAGACACAGGGAAAACACACCACACTCCTCACAGACAGTCACCCGGAGGAAACCCACGCAGACACAGAGAGAACACACCACACTCCTCACAAACAGTCACCGGAGGAAACCCACGCAGACACAGGGAGAACACACCACACTCCACACAGACAGTCACCCGGAGGAAACCCACGCAGACACAGGGAAAACACACCACGCTCCTCACAGCCAGTCACCCGAAGGAAACCCACGCAGACACAGGGAGAACACACCACACTCCTCACAGACAGTCACCCGGAGGAAACCCACGCAGACACAGGGAGAACACACCACACTCCTCACAGACAGTCACCCGGAGGAAACCCACGCAGACACAGGGAAAACACACCACGCTCCTCACAGCCAGTCACCCGAAGGAAACCCACGCAGACACAGAGAGAACACACCACACTCCTCACAAACAGTCACCCGGAGGAAACCCACGCAGACACAGGGAGAACACACCACACTCCTCACAGACAGTCACCCGGAGGAAACCCACGCAGACACAGGGAGAACACACCACACTCCTCACAAACAGTCACCCGGAGGAAACCCACGCAGACACAGGGAGAACACACCACACTCCTCACAGACAGTCACCCGGAGGAAACCCACGCAGACACAGAGAGAACACACCACACTCCTCACAAACAGTCACCCGGAGGAAACCCACGCAGACACAGGGAGAACACACCACACTCCTCACAGACAGTCACCCGGAGGAAACCCACGCAGACACAGGGAAAACACACCACGCTCCTCACAGCCAGTCACCCGAAGGAAACCCACGCAGACACAGAGAGAACACACCACACTCCTCACAAACAGTCACCCGGAGGAAACCCACGCAGACACAGGGAGAACACACCACACTCCTCACAAACAGTCACCCGGAGGAAACCCACGCAGACACAGGGAGAACACACCACACTCCTCACAAACAGTCACCCGGAGGAAACCCACGCAGACACAGGGAGAACACACCACACTCCTCACAGACAGTCACCCCGAGGAAACCCACGCAGACACAGGGAGAACACACCACACTCCTCACAGACAGTCACCCGGAGGAAACCCATGCAGACACAGGGAGAACACACCACACTCCTCACAGACAGTCAACCGGCGGAAACCCACGCAGACACAGGGAGAACACACCACACTCCTCACAGACAGTCACCCGGAGGAAACCCACGCAGACACAGGGAGATCACACCACACTCCTCACATAATAAGGAACTTTATTGTGTGGCTACACAGCCTCAGCAGTTTATATTTTTAATAATGCAATAGTTCTCATATTTTCTGCCAATTTAAACATAGGACATCACCAAGGAGACAAACCTACTCTCAAGGACTTCTTTTGTGAAGGATATACACTGTGGACACACATGAATGATGGCCTCATCATGACTGAAATATCTCGGATATTTTTTCCAGTTGATGGAGTCTTGTTTGCTCTCGTTTTATCAGAATGTACTTTAAGGTCATCTTTCATGATGTAGTGCGTATGTTGTTAGTAGTAGATAGTGGAACTGGTGTTTACATATACAAGAAATATGATTAAAGCCACCTTTGTTGGAATTTATTTATGATTAATTCATTATATTTATTATTATAAATCCCTGGCCAAACTCCCTAGTGTGATTTCTAAAAAAAACAAACAGTGGGATGCTGGCAAAAAGGGAGACATCTTTATTCACAAACATGTCCAGAGAATCTCAAGCTCTACTGACTGAGAACTCTGGGGAATTCCTTACAAACTGCTTGTTTTAGCGGCATAATTCAGTTACATCATGCATGAAACAGCCTAATACTGATTGGTCGCTGCCAATGGGGAGATGTCACCCTAGAATCACTCCCGACACAACAAAGATAGGCTTGGTATAAACACTGCTTCATGCTATTTATGTTGCAAGGACATACGGACACATGAACACAAAATGAGAGAAGAAGGAATGAAGGATATATCAAACATAATCACATTCAAGTATAATTTCTCTACGAGAGAGAACCATTTAATAAAAGTAGTAATCCGTATACCTCATTCATTCATTCATATGCTGCAACTGCTTCATGCTTTTTCAGGGTCATGGTGGGTCCAGAGACGATCCAGAATCATTGAGCACGAGGCAGGTACACAGCTTGGACAGAGCATCAGACCGTCACACACCCACAGATATTTTTGCATGGTCAGATTACCAACATGTGTTTGCTTTTTCTTGTGAGAGGAAACCCACACAGACACAGAGAGAACACACCACACTCCTCACAGATAGTCACCCGGAGGAAACCCACGCAGACACAGGGAGAACACACCACACTCCTCACAGACAGTCACCCGGAGGAAACCCACGCAGACACAGGGAGAACACACCACACTCCTCACAGACAGTCACCCGGAGGAAACCCACGCAGACACAGGGAGAACACACCCCACCACACTGCTGACAGTGACCAAAGGTGGGGCTTGAACTAGCATAACAACACGTCCCGTATTTCCCCAAACAATCATGTTTTTATTGCCCTGTGTCCCGACATCACTGAAATATGTACAAATTATCCCATATTTCAAAAGCAACAACAAACTGCAAGGAGATCAACAATGGTGTTAATTCATCTAAAAAGCGCAAAGCAGTTATTTCACAAGATCAATGTCAGAGAGAGAGAGAGAGACCAAACCAATTGAGACATAGTGATTATACTACACAGGCATTACTAATTGAATAACACCCTATGAAGGATTCGGCTGTGGACGCCTATTGGGCTGTGAAGCTCCCTCTGGTGGTCCTTGTGAACCCTGCTGTAAAACTGGACTTTGGTGCTTAGGGATAGAATTAGGCTGTCACCACAATGAAATGACCGGCACTCGGCGCTTCTAGTGTTAAACATCAGTTCCATCTCACTTTACTAATTCATTTAAATCTTAAATTAAATTAAATGGGGAGATATATAATTTAAGCGATTGTTCAGACCTTCATTCTCAAGTTTCCATGTCAGCACTTGAGAGAGAAAAGATTATAACCGTCTTCTCATGGGCCATTATGCTTTCTAGTTATAAACAGTGGGCCATGAAGAAGAAAAGGCTGAAAACCTCTGCTCTACAGTTAACAGCCACGCTGGGATATTTCCAATAATGGTTTTAGCATCATATTTCATGACATGGATGAAGGAGCTTGTGCTGTCAACATGAAAAATAGTTTGGAAGCACTATAAATGTTGAGGACGGATATAAAGAGAGACGCAAAATGGTGTGACACACGTGTGGCGCCAACTGTGAGTACAGCATTTCAACAGTAGCAATATTTTTGCACTTATAGTGCCATGCCTTTCTAGAAACAACCCAAGGACACTTTACAATCAACAACGCACCGAACAACATTACATTTAACATTTAATCCACACACACACACTGGCAAGAACCCAATGTGCACAGCGTACTCTCAACAAGGATCGCATCGGGCACTAGGGTTTCACCCAGGATAGAGCACAAAGCCATATCTGGGTACACACACACACACACACAGATATTCATTCACTCACCCACCAGGACAGTTATTAGAGATTTCCAATAACGTGTTGTAATTCACAAATATTCTAACAATATGGCGCCTTTTTTATGTAAAATTCAGCTCAAGTAGCGTTCTGACACAGTGCCATGTTTGTCATCAGAAATCTGGTCGCCATAGAATCAACCCACAACTACAGGCCCCTCGAGCTGTGTGGCAGTGACCATTTGCCCATGACCATGCCACTATTAAACACTGCAGCTATAGGGCTAAATAGTGGATGAATCATTGAGAGCCAGTTGGCTGTAAACTCTTTCACACCTTCTGTACTGTAACTCACTGAGACTCTCAGACAGGCAGCATTTCATCACATCTGAGTGCTCGCTAGGCCATTAAGTTTTTGAGTGACAGTCAGAGCTGGCTGTGTCAGGCGGCGAAGCCAGTTATCTCCGAGAGGGAAAATCAGACACTAAAGGGCAGATAGCTTTATCTCGCCCCTCAAATGCAAGACAAAGTCAAAAAGTTTGATCGATACCGTCAAAGCTTAGAGAGGCACGTCTCAGTGCGGCCACTTAAGCCACTGTCAGCGCACAAACAAGTACCATTGTGCCTCTTGTGCTGAGAGACTGAAGAACCGTGCTAAGCTAAAACACCTCGGTCTGAATGCCAACTAAACGGCAAGGTTAGACACAGCCACAGACTTTCATCAAAATACTGCTGTAAGGCAGAATGGGATCAGAGGTGTAACAAAGAAATAATATGAGCGACTGCTAGCTAGCTGCCTCTGTTTTCAAGCATTAGCATTTAGCTTTGCTTTTATCACAGGTTCAGGAGGCTACAATGATAGACAGATACACACATGCAATTCAAGACACCTTCGAGCCATGTTTCTACATTCCCCAGGCCATTCTCCCAGCTCCACTGAGCAAGCAGGAGCATTATAGTTCTGCGGTACGTTAGTTGCCAAGCGGACAAATGAAGGCATAATTACCACAAATAAGAATTCCTAATAAAGAGATTTACTTTTCATTTAGAAATGTCATGCATTTGAAGTGTGTACAACTAAATCATCATTTATGTTAATTTTTGGCAAATTAATCTGGTATTATAAATGTGTTCATAGGCGCTGTAGGTGGTGTCTCTGACTCTCAGCTCCAGAGTCTTGGGGTCGGGGGTTCAACCCCTGCCTCAATCGAATCACTGTCTGTGAGGAGTGTGGTGAGATTTCCCTGTGTGGGTTTTCATCCAGGGGATATGTAGTTGGATTTGCAAATGTGTCCACTGATGTGTGACTGGGTGAGTGTGTGAGTGAATGGGTGAGTGTGTGAAACTGTCAACAGGTGTTAGTGTGTGAGTGACTGGGTGAGTGACTGGGTGAGTGTGTGAAACTGTCCACATGTGTGAGTGACTGGATGAGTGTGTGAAACTGTCCACATGTGTGAGTGACTGGATGAGTGTGTGAAACTGTCCACAGGTGTGAGTGACTGGGTGAGTGTGTGAGTGACTGGATGAGTGTGTGAAACTGTCCACAGGTGTGAGTGACTGGGTGAGTGTGTGAGTGACTGGGTGAGTGTGTGAAACTGTCCACCGGTGTGAGTGTGTGAGTGACTGGGTAAGTGTGTGAAACTGTCCACATGTGTGAGTAACTGGGTGAGTGTGTGACACTGTCCAAAGGTGTGAGTGTGTGTGTGACTGGGTGAGTGTGTGAAACTGTCCACCGGTGTGAGTGTGTGTGTGACTGGGTGAGTGTGTGAAACTGTCCACAGGTGTGAGTGTGTGAGTGACTGGGTGAGTGTATGAAACTGTCCACAGGTGTGAGTGTGTGAGTGACTGGGTGAGTGTGTGACACTGTCCACCGGTGTGAGTGTGTGTGTGACTGGGTGAGTGTGTGAAACTGTCCACCGGTGTGAGTGTGTGTGTGACTGGGTGAGTGTGTGAAACTGTCCACAGGTGTGAGTGTGAGTGTGACTGGGTGAGTGTGTGACACTGTCCACAGGTGTGAGTGTGTGTGTGACTGGGTGAGTGTGTGAAACTGTCCACCGGTGTGAGTGTGTGTGTGACTGGGTGAGTATGTGACACTGTCCACAGGTGTGAGTGTGAGTGACTGGGTGAGTGTGTGAAACTGTCCACAGGTGTGAGTGTGTGAGTGACTGGGTGAGTGTGTGACACTGTCCACCGGTGTGAGTGTGTGTGTGACTGGGTGAGTATGTGACACTGTCCACAGGTGTGAGTGTGAGTGACTGGGTGAGTGTGTGAAACTGTCCACAGGTGTGAGTGTGTGAGTGACTGGGTGAGTGTGTGACACTGTCCACCGGTGTGAGTGTGTGTGTGACTGGGTGAGTGTGTGAAACTGTCCACAGGTGTGAGTGTGTGTGTGACTGGGTGAGTGTGTGAAACTGTCCACAGGTGTGAGTGTGAGTGTGACTGGGTGAGTGTGTGACACTGTCCACAGGTGTGAGTGTGTGTGTGACTGGGTGAGTATGTGACACTGTCCACAGGTGTGAGTGTGAGTGACTGGGTGAGTGTGTGAAACTGTCCACAGGTGTGAGTGTGTGAGTGACTGGGTGAGTGTATGAAACTGTCCACAGGTGTGAGTGTGTGAGTGACTGGGTGAGTGTGTAAAACTGTCCACAGGTGTGATTGTGTGAGTGACTGGGTGAGTGTGTGAAACTGTCCACAGGTGTGAGAGTGTGTGAGTGACTGGGTGAGTGTGTGAAACTGTCCACAGGTGTGAGTAACTGGGTGAATGTGTGAGTGACTGGGTGAGTGTGTGATACTGTCCTCAGGTGTGAGTGTGTGACACTGTACACAGGTGTGAGTGTGTGAGTGACTGAGTGTGTAAAACTGTCCACAGGTGTGAGTGTGAAGGACTGGCGCCCCCTCCAGGGTGTATTCCCGCTTTGCGCCCAATGATTCTGGGTAGGCTCTGGACCCACCGTGGCCCTGAACTAAATACAGATAATTAATGAATGAATGAATAAATGAATGAATGAAATTCATAGTAATATCGCACAATCAACGACAGTTCACATTAGCGAACACAGTAGTGAACACTCATGTCGGGGTGGACAGTTCTGACCACACAGTGACTGACAGTGGGGTTACCATGGCAGCAGACATCTTTTTAAACATTGTGTTACAGTGATTTTCTTGTATTTGAGAGATGTTTTTGAAATACTATCCACCTCACTGACTTGTAGTGGATCAGGCACAAGACAGATGTGATAAGAAGTGACTAATGAAAAGTGGGCTCTAATTCTGATTGGTTTGAGCATGTTGGTGTTGTCCAGTATACTCCCACCCAACGCAAATCCTGCCCGAATCCAAACTGAAATCACCAGCATTGTTCCTTATTGGAGGGTGGAACGGTGGCACAGCAGGTAGTGTTGCAGTCACACATCTCCAGGGACCTGGAGGTTGTAAGTTTGATTCCCGCTCCGGGTGACTGTCTGTGAGGAGTTGGTGTTTTCTCCTCGTGTCTGCGTGGGTTTCCTCCGGGTGACTGTCTGTGAGGAGTGTGGTGTGTTCTCCCTGTGTCTGCATGGGTTTCCTCCGGGTGACTGTCTGTGAGGAGTGTGGTGTGTTCTCTCTGTGTCTGCGTGGGTTTCCTCCTGGTGACTGTCTGTGAGGACTGTGGTGTGTTCTCCCTGTGTCAGCGTGGGTTTCCTCCGGGTGACTGTCTGTGAGGAGTGTGGTGTGTTCTCTCTGTGTCTGCATGGGTTTCCTCCGGGTGACTGTCTGTGAGGAGTGTGGTGTGTTCTCCCTGTGTCTGCGTGGGTTTCCTCCGGGTGACTGTCTGTGAGGAGTGTGGTGTGTTCTCCCTGTGCCTGCGTGGGTTTCCTCCGGGTGACTGTCTGTGAGGAGTGTGGTGTGTTCTCCCTGTGCCTGCGTGGGTTTCCTCCTGGTGACTGTCTGTGAGGAGTGTGGTGTGTTCTCTCTGTGTCTTCGTGGGTTTCCTCCGGTTGCTCCTGTTTCCTCCCACAGTCCAAAAACACACGTTGGTAGGTGGATTGGCGACTCAAAATTATCGGTAGTGTGTGTGTCTGTGTTGGTCTGTGAAGGACTGGTGCCCCCTCCAGGGTGTATTCCCGCCTTGCGCCCAATGATTCCAGGTAGGCTCTGGACCCACCGCGACCCTGAAATGGATAAGGGTTACAGATAATGAATCCAAACTGAAATCACCAGCATTGTTCTTTATTGGAGGGTGGCACAGCAGGTAGTGTTGCAGTCACACATCTCCAGGGACCTGGAGGTTGTAAGTTCGATTCCCGCTCCGGGTGACTGTCTGTGAGGAGTTGGTGTGTTCTCCTCGTGTCTGCGTGGGTTTCCTCCAGGTGACTGTCTGTGAGGAGTGTGGTGTGTTCTCCCTGTGTCTGTGTGGGTTTCCTCCGGGTGACTGTCTGTGAGGAGTGTGGTGTGTTCTCCCTGTGTCTGCGTGGGTTTCCTCCGGGTGACTGTCTTTGAGGAGTGTGGTGTGTTCTCCCTGTGTCTGCGTGGGTTTCCTCCGGGTGACTGTCTGTGAGGAATGTGGTGTGTTCTCCCTGTGTCTGCATGGGTTTCCTCCGGGTGACTGTCTGTGAGGAGTGTGGTGTGTTCTCCCTGTGTCTGCGTGGGTTTCCTCCTGGTGACTGTCTGTGAGGAGTGTGGTGTGTTCTCCCTGTGTCTGCGTGGGTTTCCTCCGGGTGCTCCTGTTTCCTCCCACAGTCCCAAAACACACGTTGGTAGGTGGATTGGCGACTCAAAATTGTCGGTAGTGTGTGTGTCTGTGTTGCCCTGTGAAGGACTGGCGCCCCCTCCAGGGTGTATTCCCGCCTTGTGCCCAATGATTCCAGGTAGGCCCTGGACCCACCGCGACCCTGAAATGGATAAGGGTTACATATAATGAATGAATGAATGAATGTTCTTTATTGAGCGGTCAATAGCTTTTAAGCCTGTAACTAAATGCACAAAGAGGGTAACAAAATAAACTGACAGTGTCTTTAATAGTATACACAGGCTGTCAGCTACGGCAACTGATACAGGCCTAGCCACAATTATTGCCATTTCACCATCAACAGTTGCATGACCTCATCTCATCTCTTTATCCACGTTTAGCCTTTGATTTGCTCTATTATCAGCAGTACATGTGTTTACATACACACGTTTATATGTACACACATGGGCTGCTGATAGGTTTATATGTATGTTTGTATGTTGAGACCAGGTTACTTACAGCAGACTATTTTCTCATTATTTTTTAAGATGCAACACCCCATGCATGCATAGATTCAGACCATCTGTGTGTCTTAAGTCTGCTTTAACAGGCATTTGTCTCTTGGTTATGATGCTCTTAACCACTGTCCTTGGTTGGGCCTAATATATCAGGAGGAAGAAATGTCTGGAATGTTGTTTTGACCAAAAGGCTTATTATTCAGACAGATCCCCACAAAGCAGTGAATACATATACATGCAGAATGTGTGTGTAAGTGAGGAGAGAGAGAGAGAGAGAGAGAGAAAGAGAAAGAGAGAGAGAGAGAGTGCGGTTGGATGAAGAGTGATTTCTGAAACCTATCCTTTTAAGCCATTAACTTCTGCACAGGCCCTGCTTCTTGTTATTTGGGATCTGTTTGTTTGTTTGTTTGTTTACTTGCAACTTTGAAGTGAACCCTTGGCAGCTAAAGTCAGGTTTTAATGACATCTGGAAGTGTAAGATAACTCATAAACGCACAGCAGTAAAGGCAGCACTGTGTGTTGTGCCAGGTGTCGCAGGGAGGCTGATTCTGAAATGAAATGGTGCTAGTCGAGAGGGAACCAAGAACAAAACCGCCAGACGCCATTATCTTAGGACACCGAAAAATGAAATTCACGATCCAGCCACTCAAGATTACAGGGATAATTAAGTCATGTAATATTCTCTCTCTCTCTCACACACACACACACAAATTCTTTATGCATATGTATTCATATCTTTGCAGGGACCGTTGTTTGACAGTGGGGAATGGGTTAAAACTCACCCCAAATACGTGGGACAATATTGGCCATTTCATTCATCCTTTATAACTCAAACAACACATGCATTTGCATAAAGAACTGAGAGTAAGCTTTTCATACGTTGTAATGAATGAATGAACGAATCTATATCAATGTCTGTTACCATATTTCATAAATTTGTCATTAATATAGGCCTATTGTATTAGTCATTATAGTGTCCTTTAGTGTCAAATAAATCAGCAATATACAATGAGTATACCCTGAAAAGTCAGGAATACCAGTAGTGCTGTGTTTGTGTTTACACGGCAGAGTCCCACTTCAAAGTTCAATTAGCTTAGCCGTTAGCTTGCTAATTTGAGGGGTAGCGGTTTGTTTTCCTCTTATGTTTCCAGGTGTTCCGTGTATAAAACATGTCTGTAAAGTGTCTCTCGTCACTAAGTCTAACTCCGAGTTTATCTGTTCCGGTTTTAGTTGTTCAGTGAAGTAGCAGCGATGCTAAGCTGCTCATTTTGTTCTAGTTAGCACATATTACACAAATGAATGTCAAACAAGGTTCTCTGCGGACACAGTAACTCCTTCTACATCATTTTAATACCGCGCCTCAGCCTCCGTCTCCACTCTCGGGCTACGGAAGGAGCAGCCAATGATGGGAGGATCGAATCAGTTACAGAACCAACCGATTCCCTTGAACTCATCGGCCCAATGAGTCGACTCATTGATTCATTGCTTCATAAGCGATGTGAACTTAATTCTCTCCTCTTTATGCGATATTACTCAGATCAGAAAGAGCCTGCTGTGTGCTCAGCAGATCTGGAATACACAAATCACAAAAGAACTAAAAAATAAACACACATCTGCTGTTAACACAGCGATAGAAATGTAGATATGAGCAAATATTTCCTCATAATGTCTTACATGGTTATGGTTTAAAGAAAGCAGCAAATAGTGTCACACACTCACCCAGTCACTCACAAACTCACACCTGTGGACAGTTTCACACACTCACCCAGTCACTCACACACTCACACCTGTGGACAGTGTCACACACTCACACCTGTGGACAGTTTCACACACTCACCCAGTCACTCACACACTCACACCTGTGGACAGTTTCACACACTCACCCAGTCACTCACACACTCACACCTGTGGACAGTTTCACACACTCACCCAGTCACTCACACACTCACACCTGTGGACAGTGTCACACACTCACCCAGTCACTCACACACTCACACCTGTGGACAGTTTCACACACTCACCCAGTCACTCACACACTCACACCTGTGGACAGTGTCACACACTCACCCAGTCACTTACACACTCACACCTGTGGACAGTGTCACACACTCACCCAGTCACTCACAAACTCACACACTCACACCTGTGGACAGTGTCACACACTCATCCAGTCACTCACAAACTCACACACTCACCCAGTCACTCACAAACTCACATACACACACCTGTGGACAGTGTCACACACTCACCCAGTCACTTACACACTCACACCTGTAGACAGTGTCACACACTCACCCAGTCACTCACAAACCCACACACTCACACCTGTGGACAGTGTCACACACTCACCCAGTCACTTACACACTCACACCTGTGGACAGTGTCACACACTCACCCAGTCACTCACAAACTCACACACACACACACACACCTGTGGACAGTGTCACACACTCACCCAGTCACTCACAAACTCACACACTCACACCTTTGGACAGTGTCACACACTCACCCAGTCACTCACACACTCACACCTTTGGACAGTCTCACACACTCACCCAGTCACTCACACACTCACACCTGTGGACAGTGTCACACACTCACCCAGTCACTCACACACTCACACCTGTGGACAGTGTCACACACTCACCCAGTCACTCACACACTCACACCTGTGGACAGTGTCACACACTCACCCAGTCACACACACTCACACCTGTGGACAGTGTCACACACTCACCCAGTCACTCACACACTCACACCTGTGGACAGTGTCACACACTCACCCAGTCACACACACTCACACCTTTGGACAGTCTCACACACTCACCCAGTCACTCACACACTCACACCTGTGGACAGTGTCACACACTCACCCAGTCACTCACACACTCACACCTGTGGACAGTGTCACACACTCACCCAGTCACTCACACACTCACACCTGTGGACAGTGTCACACACTCACCCAGTCACTCACACACTCACACCTTTGGACAGTCTCACACACTCACCCAGTCACTCACACACTCACACCTTTGGACAGTCTCACACACTCACCCAGTCACTCACACACTCACACCTGTGGACAGTGTCACACACTCACCCAGTCACTCACACACTCACACCTGTGGACAGTGTCACACACTCACCCAGTCACTCACACACTCACACCTTTGGACAGTCTCACACACTCACCCAGTCACTCACACACTCACACCTGTGGACAGTGTCACACACTCACCCAGTCACTCACACACTCACACCTTTGGACAGTGTCACACACTCACCCAGTCACTCACACACTCACACCTGTGGACAGTGTCACACACTCACCCAGTCACTCACACACTCACACCATTGGACAGTGTCACACACTCATCCAGTCACTCACAAACTCACACCTGTGGACAGTGTCACACACTCACCCAGTCACTCACACACTCACACCTTTAGACAGTGTCACACACTCATCCAGTCACTCACACACACACACATCTGTGGACAGTGTCACACACTCACCCAGTCACTCACAAACTCACACACTCACACCTGTGGACAGTGTCACACACTCACCCAGTCACTCACACACTCACACCTTTGGACAGTGTCACACACTCACCCAGTCACTCACACACTCACACCTGTGGACAGTTTCACACACTCATCCAGTCACTCACACACACACACATCTGTGGACAGTGTCACACACTCACCCAGTCACTCACAAACTCACACACTCACACCTGTGGACAGTGTCACACACTCACCCAGTCACTCACACACTCACACCTTTGGACAGTGTCACACACTCACCCAGTCACTCACACATTCACACCTGTGGACAGTTTCACACACTCACCCAGTTACTCACACACTCACCCAGTCACTCACACACCTACGGACAACATCACACAGCCAATTCATCTTCTGACATGTGTTTGGACCGTGGGAGTAATCTAGACTGGAGAACCCAGAGAAAACCCACACAGAGAGAACACAGCACACACTCAAAAGGTGTTACTTTTTTTTTAATTTATTCATTCATTCATTGTCTGTAACCACTCAGGGTCGTGGTGAGTCTGGAGCCTACCTTGAATCATTGGGTGCAGAGTGGGGACAACTCTTATCACCCACACACATTTATTTATATATGATGTAGATATTTATGGATTTATTTATGCTTTCATTATTTTGATGAATGGTTGTTGACATGTTACTGTACTCTACTCTACTGCATTCTGAATTATTGTCCTACAGATGAGACATGTCCACACACTGCTGAGCGGAAGTGAATATGGGGAAAGTTAGATATAAAACATGTCACAACTTAAATAATAATGTACTATAACAATATTTAGTTATTATAACAATAATAAACTTAAAAAAATAATAGTTATAATGCAGTAGAATGCTATTACTGTCATTGTTATGATTGTTGCTGCTATTTAACTTGGGAACAATACAGGGCAGGAATCCCCTCGACAGAGCATCCCACAGTCATTGTATTTATTTGTTTATTTATTTTTGTTTGTTTGTTTAAACTTACTTTTACAAAAAATGGTGAAGAAAAAAAGAAGCACTGGGGTTTCAAATAAATAATAATTTCGTATTTAATAGATAATTCAGATTCGAATGACTGAATCGACTCAGTCGAGTCGTTTAAAAGATTCGGTTCATTGAGAACGAACGATTCATCTGGCGAGTCGCAAAACTCAGCCACTTTCGCGCCGCGTGCGCTGCTTCCCTCAATCTGGAGCGTCAGATGGTGGCGTTGGCAGCGAAAGGCGTTCTGCCCCGTTCCTTCTGCGCTGGCGTTACCGCTGTGGTGGTCGGCTCTTTGTTTAGCGGCGGGCTTGTTTACGGCTGCATTAAGTTACTTGGTCTGGGAAGAAACCTTTGAAGCCGTTGGAAGGGACCGCGGGTTCCCAGCGAGGATGTAAGGCGTCTTTAGACCGACTCTCCTCTCCTCTCCTCTCCGGGCTGATCGGTGTCGAGCGAGCGGGCTGCAGGGAGCACGGGGAAGTTGGGCGAGTTTCTTTATTTTCGTTGGGGATTAAAGGTCTGGAATTGGCTTTCACATGGCAGAGGGAGGAGCAGTGTGCAGCGCGTAAACAACACTGGCTCGCTTTGTCTCTCTCTCTCTCTCTCTCAGACCCTTGACGAGCTGCTGTTGCTTGGGATTGTTTCCTCCAGTGTGTTTCCTGACCTCTCTGGACAGTGACTGGACAAGGATGCACTGTACCTTCCTTTAGACCCTATTCCTCTATTTCCTTCCACTCTCCCAGCTCTGAACTTTGCTCGGAAAGCGCAGACCTCTCTTCATCCTTCGTGCTTGGATGTTCTTTACTGCCCGACCTAACGGAGGAGGCTGAAGGGAGGACAGATGCGTCTCCACTGAGTCCCCTTTGCTCTTCTGCCTCTGTGGTCTACAGCCCACCTGCCCCGGAGGTTTGGGGCGGGCTCATTCCTTTTGGAGTAACAGCGACCCCCCACGTGGACCCAGGTGCCCGGGAGTGGCCGCTTCACCATGGGCTGTTGCAGTGGCAGATGCACGCTGGCCTTCATCTGCGGAATGCAGTTGGTGAGTTTCAAGTGCAGCTGGGAAGTTTGGGCACTGGGCCCTACTCATCCATCCATTCCTTCGTTCATTCATTTCTCCACCTCCTCCTTTCCCTTCGTCCTCTGCTGTCCTGTGAGAAGAGAAGAGGGAACCTTCACAAGCTCTGGTCTGTGATAATTGGGTTAAAGGCTCCTCACCCAGGGTACGAAGGAGGGTAGCTGTAATACACGCGAGACTGGAGAGGCCAGAGAGTTTGCACTCTTAAAGTCATGCTAGTGCCATGCCATCTTGCTATCCACATGCTTATAACCTAGCACCCACGTCATGCTTGTTTAGTACGAGTGTGTATGCTCACTACCGGGCATCCACTGAATGCTACATCCATGAATATTCATGCTTAAGCCACTGTCCCAGCCTACCATCCATAAAGTCCTGCATGTGCCATACACCCTAATAACCACCTGCTTAAAGCCTAGATGCTGGGGTGAGTTGCTTGCATGTACCGTGCCGCCTGCTAACCACATGCCCACGTGCTTACAACCTCTTCCCCATTCCATTTCACTGCTCGCTTTATGCTTTACTTAAACTTACACCCAGCATCCCCTGCTTCAAGTCCTGAGAGCGCCAAGTAACTTGCTACTAACATGCGTTACCTGCTGCATTCTTAACGTCAGGCACACGTCACACGTAACCCGCTGTGCCCCTGCATCCTACTTCACAATCCCATGCACTGCTACAAGCTTAAAACAGTGAATAACGCCACCTAGCTGCACCCTGCATGCTTGTCTACAGCTTAGCATCTCATAGTTAAAGTCACGCACGAGCCACGCACCCTGCTGCCCACACCCTCACACCTACTCTGTATAGACTTACGATGACACATACCACGCTTATGTTCACACCACCCGCTGCCCACCTGGATTCTGCTGCCGCTGCCACGAATAACGCCATTCAAACGCCGCTGGTCGTGTATCTCATTGTTCTTACTGATAACCTAATGTTCATTAAGGAGACATGTATGTTGTGAATCATAGTCGAGCTGAAGAGATGCGCCCCATTGGCCACTGTGCACTTACAGTCTTGCCTCCAGTAGACTACTACAAGCATTAGTGCATGCGAACGTCTAACCACTTCATTCTTCCCAAAGTCATGGCACATTTTCCCCACTGTGTTCTTAAAGTCTTTAAAGTCAACATTAGTCTGAACGCATTTTACTTCTTAAACGTGAGGCACGTCCAGGTGAAACAGGACATGGGCGGGACATGATGTAGTTTTTCTATCAAGATTTGATTGCATCGTAAAAACGTTTTCAAAAGTGTTTGAATCATTTTCCTGAAGTCATTCTTTCCTAATGTTCATTTAAATGAATCAGAGTACGATTCAAATGATTCATTTCATTATTTTTAAGTGTTTTTTGTATCTCTTACTATGCATTAGTTTAGGCATCATTTCCCCCACTTCTCTTCAGTTCAGACGAGACTCCAGAAGTGTGCCCTCTCTGTGTAATACAGGGTCAGACTGAGTCCCATTTTATGTTCAATGAGAGTCTTGAATCAGTCTGGTGGCGAAGTTCCTTAAGCATTAATATGTATCATCTCTAATCCATCCCTCTTTAAAATAAAAGTGTGGAGCCCCAGCCTCGTAGACATGGTGTTTAAGGGAAAGGATTCCTGATCATATATTTCCTGCTCATGTTTCCATTTTGCTGTGATGAGTCGACTCTGAAGACATTTAACACTGAACACTGACTATGAACGATTCAGTGGGGGTGGGTCAGGGTGGCAGTACATGTTGTGATTATCATCGGTTACTGGTTTCCACACCCGCAGACAGTCGTGTGTGTAATCTGGTGTCATGTGGGCTTTTACGGGAAGAAAAGTCACGTCACAATAGAGTGTGGCCTATGTACTTCACCATGCACAAGAGAACACAGTTCTGGGTCTTTAATGAAACATCTGTGACCTGATTTGTTCAAAACACCACAAGGATCAAACCCCACAGCAGTGTTCTCCTCCTGTGTAAACAGCCCTGTTCAGCACCTGTTCCTTTAAATGATAATGAGCCGCTCGCTGTTCACCCCGACCCCGAGCACACAGCAGTGAGCAGCGAGGAGCAGAAGCGCTGGTTTTTATCTGTTTTCACTCTGTTCTCTTTCTTCTCCTTTCTCATTTTTACTCAGTGCTTTTATTTCTTTGCACTCATTGTGTCAGTTTTGCTCTGTTTGACCTTGTATTTTCATTCCTACATAAACAAGGTTCCAGTGCTATGATTGGACAGATTTAGACAGGAGGGCGGGGCGATTCAGAAGTGGAGTGCTCATTTTATCCCATGTTTTCCGAATTAGGCATCCCACAGAAAACTGAGTGGGTCTTGTTTCACAGTGTGTGGGTTGGTGGACTCCAGATAAATATGCACCATTTAATTCTATTGTGTGTAAAGTTGTGCAGCTGCACGAGTCGTACCACTGCTACCCAATGCATCCTTGAAGCCAGTACATGCTTAAAGACTTACAAGCTGTTTTTTTTACATTTAAAGTTGTGCTTTCTGAAACCCACTGCATGCCTGAAGACATGCCATCTGTAATCTTTAAATTTTCCATCTGCTACCAACTGCAAAGATGAGCTCCAGAATCCAATGCATGCATACCATTATTTTCACATATTTAAAGTCATGTATCCCACCGTTCACTGCATAATTAAAGCCTTGAAATCCATTGTCGTTTAATGCATTTGCTCAGCTTAAAGACACATGACCTGCTACACATTGCATGTTTAAAGCCTTGCATTATGCCATCTGCTGCCTACTATAAATAAAGCCACCTGTTGGCCACTGTATTCTTGTCCGTTGATGACTATACGTGCAGTGCCATGCAACCTGTCATAGATGTGATTCCCATTCCCTTCTGTGTGCTCAAACTCCTCCATCCTGCTGCCTGCCACATCCCTGTGCAAACCTCATGCATAAATCCATGCATCCTGCTACCCACTGGATGCTTACGATCATACGTTTCTTTTTTGAGATTTGGTAATGCTTGGTGTATTTGCTCCTGGGCTCCCCCTAGAGTTGCATGGTGTAATTCACATTGACAACACTGTTCTGAAATCCAGTTGAAGGTGTTGGTTTCCTAGCATCCCCCACCAGTTTCATAGTGCTGTTTCTGTAGTACTGAGCCTGGAGTAATGACAGGTTCATTTCTCCCCTAATTAAAAGTCAGAGAAACATCACAATGAAATTCTAAGTTAAAAATACTTTCTAGGCATGCTTTAACCCTCAGGGCTGAGTCCACTTCACCTATGAGTGCACTCCTGTCCACAGTACAAACAGCACCATTAAGTATGCAGACGATACCTCAGTAATGGGTCTGATCACATGCAATGACGAGTCGGCCGACACAGAAGAGGTACAGTGCCTGACAATGTGGTGTTCAGACAACAGTCTGATTCTAAACACCAGCAAAGCCAAGGAAGTTCTCATCGACTTCAGGAAAGGTAACAGTGTTCATGTTCTGCTAATCATCAAGGATGACATTATAGAAAAAGTACCCAGCTTTAAGTTCCTGGGTGTTAGTTTCTCTGAGGACCTGTCCTGGGCTGCCAATACCACCTCAGTTACAAAGAAAGCCCAACAGTGATTATACTTCTTCAGATCCCTCAGGAAGGTCAATCCAAACAGGAACCTACTTGTCGCCTTCCACTGCTGCAGTATTGAAAGCATTCTCACGTACTGCATTTCCACATGGAACCCCAGTTGCACCTACACCCTACAGCGGGTCATTGGCAGCACTCAGAAAACTATCGGAACACAACTTCCATCTCTTTAGGAGATCTATATTTTTCCCCCTGCAACCACCTGTTCACCTTACTGCCTTCTGGACGCCATTTTAGGAGTATCAGGACCCGCAGGGCTAGACTAAGCAATAGCCTTTTTCCAATGGTGATTGACATTCTTAATCAGACCCTGGGAACTGTCAATAACACCCTCCAGTGAGTTATGGGCATAACAGCGTACCATGCCATCACAACATCTTGCATGTTCATATTTTTATCAATAGTTGGTATAGAGTATGTGAATACAGTGGGACTACTTTACTACTTAATATTATTGCTACTGCACATTGCTCACTTTAAAAGACTGGCATTGCGAATCTGTAAATGTAGCGGTGCTTCTGTGCACTCTCCACTGGACTGATGATGTCATACATCACATATTTTGCACTCTTCCCACTGGCCTGATTATTTAGATTATTGCACCATGAACACATCTCCATTGGCAATGTGTCCAACTACCCGCTGCATGTATGAAGATATGCATCCCATTGTCCCCTCCAAGCTTAAAGCATCCAGCCACCCGTTTCTTTGCCAATGCCTTCAGTGTGTGTAGTGAGATGGCACTAATATGTAGGTCACAAGAGGGCACGAAGAGGCATAAACTGGCAGTGAGTAATCTTTGCTGAAGCTAACGTAACAGCAGGGGAAATGAGGCTGTCTTATATCTGCTTGGAAGGAGGGTGGCGCTAATGTGGAAGTGCGCTGGTTTCTGCTACTACCCTGAGGCAAGTATCATTTATGCTTATCTTAATCATTCAGCGGGGGTGTGCACTTAGAGGAGGATGAGGGAAGTCTCGTTGACCTCTGAGGGAGAGGCACAACTTGCTGGCATTTTTGCTGACAAGGGATGTTAGGCCATCTGCACTGTAAGTAATAATGAGCTGTATGTGCTTTGTTAGCATTGCTCACATTTTGAGTGTGTGTTGAGTTTTTGTAAGTATTCATAACACAGTGTTAATAAACACGGCTACATTTTCCTGTACATAGATGTTTCTCTCAGGGTGCTGCTTACACAGCAGAACCTATGGGAAGATCTGAGAAGCAGTAGTCTGTAGATTAAGCCGTAACTGATGACTTAAGTAACTGCTCCTCTTAGTCAGAGTCTAAGTCAGAAAATGAGGTCTGATTTAACGCTACCTTTGACGTAGGGGGCAGAGGCTTTAGATTTGCCCCGCCCCCTCGTCTGAATCTCTCCAATCACAGCGCTGAATCTGTGAGATATGAGTTTATGAGAGTTTAAACTCAGCAAAACAGACAGAAATAAAAGCACTGAGTAAAAACAGAATAAAAGAGAAATGGGCAAAAAAGGCTAAAAAAAAAAACATCTGCTCCTCACTGCTGTGCACTCAGGGTCGGGGTGAACCACGAGTGGCTCATTATCATTTAAAGGAACAGGCGCTGAAACCACTCATTCTGAACAGGGCTGTTTAGACAGGGGGAGAACGCAGTTGTGGGGTTGGATCCTTGTGGTATTTTGACCAAAGCAGGTCACAGAGGTTTCATTAAGACCCTTCTGGACAAGTGGTAGAATATGCCCCCTTTATAAAGGATCAAGTTGCTCATCACAGATTTGTGGCACTCAAAATATCACAGTGAAAGTCAGAGAACGCATGTTCATTGATTTGAATTTGAGTAAAAATGGGTAGAAAGTAAAATGTATTCATTTTTCAGCTTTAGGAAATAAGCAGGAAATGACACGGATGCCTCAGGTGCTCCATGTAACGTTTACAGTGTACACACATTGACTTTATCGTTTTGTATCTGAGACTCTTCAGGAGTGGTTTACTTTTCTGTTTCTCTTGATCCGTGTAATCCCACTTATAAAGTTTAGCCTCATCAATCCTTAAATCCTTACTCCACGTCTCAGATGAACAGATTGGACGGTCTTGTACGTATCTTCCATATCTGTGACTTAGATCCTTTTCACAGTAATGGCTCCTAGAGTGAGTGACTGGGTGAGTGTGTGAGATTTTACACAGGTGACAGGGTGAGTGGGTGAAATTGTCCACAGGTGTGTGATGCCCTGTGGTGGATAGGTGGCCCTGTTCAGGGATTCAGAGTAGGCTTCGCACCCACCACAACAATGATCAGGATGAATTGGTTACAGAATGTATGAATGAATGAATGATATTAGTGCATGACAAACTCTGCTGTAGAACCTATAGGAGTTATGTTTCCCATTTCAGTCGGCTGGAGACTCTCTGCGGGAGTCAGTTGGGTCAGATCATGTTTTCCCTGCCTTTTTCCTTGTGCGCTCAGTTTGTTTAATAATAACATCCAGTGAAGTAGCATTAAGACATAAAGGGCTAAGTCCACCCTCCATTTCTGACTCTTCAGAATGTAACTCACAGGTTGTGGCTGAATCACATTGTTGGTTAATGAATAGTGGGCAGGGATAACCTCATTGTCTTAGTGAATAAGGGCTGCGTATTAGGTCACTTGACAGTTGGCGAGCACGGTCAGCCCTTAAGCGAAAGCAGTTGGCCATAGTGCGTGTTATAGCCGGTGGGCGATGTCTACCCCGCGACTGTGTTAATTACAGCTCGCCGCGTGTCTGGAAACGCAGGTCTTTTGGCAGTGGGCTACTACATGATGTCATTGTTAGCAGCAACTTAATTACTCATGTTGTGGAACACGAAGAGGGACGCGTACGTGAGTCACGCTCTGTAAGTCGTCTTTACTCTGTTATACCATGCGTCTCACTGGCAGTGCGCTCGGAGACACTCATTAAATTACGCCCCAGAGACTTTGATGTGTCTTCATGTCCCGTTGGTTGTAGTACAGTGGAGACGCCTGTGGGATTTGAGCACTCAGTGTGCTTTACTCTTGTCTATCACTGTAAAATAGAAGCCCACGCTGCCTGTGTTGTTGGATGTGTATAGATTCAAACTGAGCAGTTCCAGATCTTTATCGTAGTGCTTAGCGACTTGTTTAGTAATGAATGTATGAAATAAAATCACTTGTTCACTCGTTAATGTGTGTATCTGGAGCCCACCAAACCACACACTGTGAAACAAGACCAAACAGTCGATTGTTTGAAATAAGAAATAACAGCATTGAGTAAAAATTGAAAGAGAACTGAGTGAAAACGGCTAAAATCCAGAGCCTCTGCTTCTGCTCACTGCTGTGCGCTCAGGGTCGGGGTGAACGCCGAGCGGCTCATTATCATTTAAAGGAACGGGCGCTGAAAGTGGCTGTTCTGAACAGGGCTGTTTACACAGGGGGGAAAACGCTGCTGTGGGGTTTGATCCTTGTGGTGTTTTGACCAAAGCAGGTCACAGATGTTCACATTTAAAAAAGAGAATAGTGTCCCTTTACAGTAAGTGGATTCACTAAATACAGCAGATGTATTAATACTTTTTTGCATGTAGTATCGTTAGGTTTGTGCCTCGGGATTCAAGGGTTAATGTCAAGGGAATCTTACGGAATCATATTTACGAAGTACACGTTTTATGTCGAATAATTGAAGGGAGGATTGCGTGTGCGTTTGATGTGGAGAGGTTTAAGGGAATATCACATCATTGCTTTGCTGCTGGAGCTGAAAAGAACATCCACTGAGACACACACACACACACAAACTCCTTCACTTCCACTCTGTGATCAATGGGTTCCTCACTTTTACACACTCTCTCTCACAAACACACACCCACATTCTCCCTCTCTCTCTCTCTCTCTCTCTCTCTTACTCACACACACACCCTGACCTTTTACAATCTCTCCAGCGTCCACATTCAGCCACTCTGGGCTTCTGTGGGATTGTTAATTCTGAGCACAGTCCTGTCCCTAAATGGAGGCTTGTGAAGGTGCAGCATCGTGGGCTGTGTGCATTTTGCATTTGGTGAAAGAACGCATCCCAACACCTTCATATCAGGGTTTGCTTCTTTCATCCAAACCTTTTTGAATCTGTGTATTTTCAGAAAGATTCATAGGTTTTTGGTTTTCCCCTGAAACATTAGGTTTAATATTCACGGTTATGGGTTACTTAGTAACGTACATCTATATTGTCCCTAATGGTGCTTTTCCACTGCATGGTCCCTACTCTAATGTACTCTGCTCTTTTGCTTTTCCATCAGGCCAATCTGGTACCTGCTGTGTGGAGCTATCAAGCTCTGTTGTGGTTCAGAGCGAGCTGAATAGGGCTGAACCGTGAGGTGTACCTTTTGCAGAGCACTGATTGGATACAGCCCAGTAAACATATAGCCGTTGATTCAACGTTGAAATAACGTAATGACTGCCGTCTAATCAACGTTTTCTTAAAGTTGAAAATGAAAGTTGAAAAGACGTCCAAACACAGACATTGAAAAGACGACTATTAGACGTATTTTGGACGTCCATTGACGTTATTAATTGGTTTCCGAAATAAATTACTTGTATAAAACGCGTTTTGGACGTCCACTGACGTTATCGATTGGTCACCACTTAACTAACTTATTAAGATGGATTTTGGACGTCCATTGACGTTTAAAATATGTCCTTGACGGACAGACTACTTTTAGACCAATTTTGAACGTCCAGGGACGTTCCTTGTTTACTGGGAGAGACTTGTCAATCACAAAGAAATGCTGATTCAACACAAACTGGCCGTCTGTGAAATTTCAGAGGAACAGCAGAGATTCCATTTGTTTTTATCCAACTCACAACAGCAGCTTGTAAATTTACACTGTGGCCAATGTAAGACTCTAGGGAGAGCTGGACAGTGCGACAAGGAAGTAAAAAACTGATGTTCAGTCCCAAAATACAAAAACAACTTATGAATACCCGACAAGTAAACAATGCTTAAACTTACTGCTGCTGTTGTGGATTCCAAAACCCATTAAACCCATTAGCGATGGGATTTGCGATAGCACTGGCTACATTTTGGTGGGTGGGCGTGGGTTACAGTGGAAAAGCTACCAGGGTCCAAGTGAGTGAGATCAGGACTTCCGTTACTCAAAAAAAACACACCTCAGTGCAAGCAAATGTACCTGAAAGAGAAAAAGAATACACAATGATATCCTCTCCAGTGCATTAGCAGCCCACCTGGGTCACTGAACTGCAGAACGAGAACTATCCACCTTATGGAGTGAGCTTAATGAAAAGTTAGTTACCTTTGATGGTGTTACAGTGGCTGAAGAACATGAAATCCCTGAGCTAATGGGTCCCGCTCTGCTGTATTAGCAGCTGTAGCTTGTGATGCTAATGATACTGTCAAAAGTGCAAGCTCTAAGCATCGGCTCTCTGGTGGGTTTTGCTGTTTCAGTCTAAAAAGCGAGGTCAAGCGATCTGACCTTGAAGCACCTCTAAGTGAGGCTAATAGAGGAAACCGCATAAGTAATGGACACAGGTGGCTGGAGGACACGAGTAAGGGCTTGTTCTTTTATTTTAAAACATAGCTGTTTCTATGTAAGAAAAGTACAGTTACTCTGACACTACTGCAGTGCCCCACTTCTTGTAGATACATGTACATTAGCTGCCCCCCCCCCCCCCCCCCAATCCCCAAATAAAATGAAGAATCACCTTGACAGTGGAATCAATGCAAGTGACATTCATCATGTATCTCATTCATTTGCCTTGCTGTGCCCCCTGCAATCGCTCTGCACTACATGGAATGATAAGTGGATTAGGAACACCTACCTTATTTCTTCTACAATTACAGTCTGTAGTCCATCTATTGCTCTGCATACATTCTTATTCCCCTTTCACCCTGTTCTTCAGCGCTCAGAACCCCCACAGAGCAGGTGTGATGTGGTGGTGGATCATTCTCAGCGCTGCAGTGACACTGACGTGGTGGTGGTGTGTTAGTGTGTGTTGTGCTGGTGTAGAGTGGATCAGACACAGCAGTGTTTACTGGAGTTTTTAAACCCTGTGTCCACACTCTGTCCACTCTGTGAGACACTCCTCCCTCGTTGGTCCCAAACTAAGTTTGTTTGTGAACCTGAAAAGTTCATTCCTAACCAAAGAAGAGTTGGTTTTTCAGCGCTAACCATGATGTGGTCTGTGGGCTTGTTGATGTTCAGTAACTTAAGAAAGCTTGGAGCTTCAGATACAGCGTTATGTCCCAGTGGAGCTGGACTGGGTCATTTATAATGTTTCATATAAATTAACAATAGGAAATAAAACAGGAACACGCTCCGTTTTTGTGTGTTTCTGGGGCTGTGTTTGGCGCGACACCATGCGCATTGGTCAGAGCCGCGGCTCTTGGTTATGTTTCTCCACTGTTCACAAGCTCAGGAGGACAGCTCTGAGCTCGGCAATATTTACTCCGTATTATAGCTCACTCTGATCTGATTCCACGGTAAACAAAGTATAAACAATGACCCTGTCAAAACTCTAACAGTTTATTTTTGGCTCTGTCGCTGTATTTAGCCACAGCCACGCCCCCCACTGATGATGTATTCCTGGTTCCACTCTAAATGTGTAATAAAATGGGCCGGTTCACTGGAAAGAACCAAGGTTCCAAGAATCAGGAACGGAACCGGTTCAAGAACCAGAGAGGTTTTTTGGTGGAATAGCGCCTTCTGGAGCACTATGGCCTGTTGTGCTAGATTTTCTAATGAAAAACTATGAGTTATACATTGAACAGTGGCCTCAGTCTCTCAGAAAGTCTGATCAGGTCTGATCTCTGCAGGTCAGCCGAGTTGGGACTGGTTAGTTCTTAGATGAGAGACCTGCTGTACACTTTAGATGGCACGGTGGGACATCAGTAGTGTCACTGTCACAAATCTCCACTGTCCTGAGTTTGTAGGTTCAATCCCAGCCTTGGGTCACTGTCTCTGAGGAGTGTTGCGTGTCCTCCCTAGGTGTTGGTAGGTGTCCATAGGTGTGTTGCCCTGTGAAGGACTGGTGCCCTGTTTAGGGTGTGTTCCTGCCTTGCCTCCAGTGATTCTGGGGAGGTTCTGGGTCCACCGAGACCCTGAACTGGATACGAGCTTACAGACAATGAATGAATGAATGTAATTAATTGAGACTCTCTAGTTGGTTACTCCTCTTGTGTGAGTCATTCATGACCTCCCCTGATCTGTAGCTGTTCAGATAATTAAGCTGTTTGGACTGAAAGCAGGTTTAAAATTGAATGCTGCTTAACTTTTAATGTGTTGTACACAGGCACTGCTTCTTTGAATTACCTTCCATGCTGTGTGGCATTTAGTGAAATTTACAGTACGGTGAGTTCTCAAATGCCCACAGTGTGAACACTCCACAGCGTCCTGAAACCTTGGATACAACCTGAAGGTTTGTGTTTTGTGCTTAGGATCCACATGAGTTTAGCTCGTTAGCAGAGTAAGTGTTTCTGCTAATCCTCTCTTATTGTTTTCTGTTCTTTAGTTCATGCCTGGCTCCATCAGAAGATGAAGAGCTGAGAGTGTATTTGTGAAAACTGTATTAGCTACATTTCTCTAAAATTTGAATTGTGGATTTCTAGTTGCAGGACTCACGAGGTCTTACTCTGCACTGGAAACGGCGGATATTTCTATAATGCACCAATTAATTGAATGCAGCTTATCAAACTCCGACCACTACATATCATGTATCCTGCCCCCTACATAAAGAAAAAACGAATACATTCTGCATAAAGTTAAGGTGCACATCATTTTTGAATTGTGAGAAAATGTAGTCTATCAAATCAAGTGCACTTCCTCAAGAAAACACAGCTAAAGTGGTCCCTCGGTATTGCTAGACTATACCAATCAGTTGCAAGCCTGCTCTGTATGGCTAAGCTGTTGCTATGTTATTTCATGTGGTTGCTAAGGTATTGTTAAATGGGTGATGTGGTATACCTACGGTGTTTCAAGGTGGTTGCTATGGTTGCTAAGGTATTGCTAATTGGGTGATGTGGTATACCTATGGTGTTTCAAGGTGGTTGCTAAGGTATTGCTAATTGGGTGATGTGGTATACCTATGGTGTTTCAAGGTGGTTGCTAAGGTATTGCTAAGTGGGTGATGTGGTATACCTATGGTGTTTCAAGGTGGTTTCTAAGGTATTGCTAAGTGGGTGATGTGGTATACCTATGGTGTTTCAAGGTGGTTGCTATGGTTGCTAAGGTATTGCTAATTGGGTGATGTGGTATACCTATGGTGTTTCAAGGTGGTTGCTAAGGTATTGCTAATTGGGTGATGTGGTATACCTATGGTGTTTCAAGGTGGTTGCTAAGGTATTGCTAAATGGGTAATGTGGTATACCTATGGTGTTTCAAGGTGGTTGCTATGGTTGCTAAGGTATTGCTAAATGGGTAATGTGGTATACCTACAATGTTTCCAGGTGGTTGCTATGGTTGCTAAGGTATTGCTAAATGGGTAATGTGGTATACCTACAGTGTTTCAAGGTGGTTGCTATGGTTGCTAAGGTATTGCTAAATAGGTGATGTGGTATACCTACGGTGTTTCAAGGTGGTTGCTATGGTTGCTAAGGTATTGCTAAATGGGTGATGTGGTATACCTACGGTGTTTCAAGGTGGTTGCTATGGTTGCTAAGGTATTGCTAAATAGGTGATGTGGTATACCTATGGTGTTTCAAGGTGGTTGCTAAGGTATTGCTAAATGGGTGATGTGGTATACCTACGGTGTTTCAAGGTGGTTGCTATGGTTGCTAAGGTATTGCTAAATAGGTGATGTGGTATACCTATGGTGTTTCAAGGTGGTTGCTAAGGTATTGCTAAATGGGTGATGTGGTATACCTACGGTGTTTCAAGGTGGTTGCTATGGTTGCTAAGGTATTGCTAAATAGGTGATGTGGTATACCTATGGTGTTTCAAGGTGGTTGCTATGGCATTTCAGGTAATTTCTTGACCATATTGCAACAAAATTCTGATATCCACATGTCAGGAATAAAAAAAGCTTCAAACATGCACTTTACACAGCTTTAAACTCCTGCACAAAAGACTTTTGTCTCCCCATTCCTGCACTAGGGGTGGTGAGCACACACACACACACACCCAGAGTGGTGTGTACCCACCCCCGGCGGTTAGGTGTCTTGCTCAAGGGCACCTCAAGTGTGGATGTTGAGGGAGGAGACAGCACTGTTCCTTCCCCATGAGCCCTCCTCCTATATTCCTGCTGGTCGTGGGGATCAAATTCTAGTCCCAAGCCCACTTCTCTAACCATTGGGCCACGGCTGCACCCAGAATTCAGAAGATCTTTTGACGCTTGTTCATATTTAGAGACCTTTTCAATACAATCCCAACTGAATCATGATTTATCTGCAGTGCTGGTGCAGTTTCAGCTGTTCTCTGTCTAACTAGATATGACTGCATCTTATTACCTTCTTACTTCTACCACTTAAACAAAGCCTTGTTCTCAGTCCCATGCTTACCCAAATCTGTCAAACCTGCATCTACATTCCTATTGACTTAAAATGGTTCTGTAATAACAGTTTTGTTCTTATTCCGCTCTAATACTTGGCGCGACTTTGCCTGGGGTCTGACACGGAGTGATTTTTGTCAAGGTCACACACTTCACTCTTTTGTCTCTACAGAGAGCTCTACCTGGCACTCTACTACAAAGCAACTGTCAATTAGTTTTGAAACTCTGCTCCGTCATTTGCCTTGTGGAATACAGTAAAGAAAACGCTGTCAGACTGTTGTTGTCTCCAAAGACTCGGCCCGTTCTGCCAGCATGCAGGGGAAAGGTTATTGTTCGGTGCACTGTTGTTCATTAATTCCTTCCAGAACGGCTGTGCATTGGTGGCTGAGGGTTTCTATGTAGCAGCAACAGCAAATAATCACTTAAATCATCAGCTGTGGATTCAAACATTACTGATACAGAGACCAACACGAAACAGAATATTCAGGCTTCTATTAGCGGTAAAATACATACGCTGGATTTTAATTATCCGTCTTTATACTTACAGAACATTTGATTATAATTAGTGCACAATATAGCGGCAGCCATTTTGTTATATGTTAATAATTGAGAAAGTGTAATTATTATTATTATCAGTCTGAGACTGGAATTACGGCCAATAATTACAGCTGTAACTTCCCTATGGATTGGCACTCGTGTAGTCATTAGTGGTGGGAATTTCACTATTTAAGCTTGACTAATAACTTGAATAGCATGGTTGGTCTAAGCATAGCCTCACACGAGGGACCCTCGCAGTAAGCACATCGCTGGTCGGGCTAGACCCCTAGGGCTCTGTTTTCCTGGTTGCACTTGTGCAGTAAACCTATGGATGCTCACTCATCAAGGAAAAGTGAAATCAGCAGCTGTCCCATCTCCAAAGCCTCAAAAATGTGCTTGATGGTTGCCTGTGTTGAGTTCTGTTTTATAGAAGGACAGAGGGGTTCCCCATTGCATGGTAGGGTGGTTTGGGGTTGGGTAAACGTATATATATATATATATATATATATATATATATATATATATATATATATATATATATATATATATATCTCGCCACTGTCCAATCAAAAACATGTATCTCCAAAAAAATAGCAAATGTACAGGAGAAGGACAAAACCTTATTATATTTCAATGGATCATTTCTATTGGTCCGTTCGTCATGAAAAATTTTTACTTGATATGTTCAAATGATGTAGTAAACTCGAAACTGACAAAAATGGAGATACATGTTTTTAACTGGACAGTGACGATGTATAGGCGATTTTATTTAATTGCAGTTAAGCAGCTGTTGATTATAATATTGTGGTATTAATATTGTGAATTAAAGGAGTACTTATAGGTGCTGTAGAATACAACACGCTAATTATTCACACAATTTGCTTCAGTTAATCGCATTGCCTCTTTTTAAGCCTGAAGCTTTTATTAATGGATATTAAAATGTAAATTAAAAAAATATATGTAAATCAACACAATGGAATTTTATTTATATTAGTGGTGTTTATCAATTAATAAATGAGAAAGAGAAGAAGGAAGAAAAGAAAGAGTAAGGAAGAGAGTTATTTTTGTGTATATGTGAGATTAGTAATGACTATATGTGTTTTTGGAGCGTGGGAGGAAACCCGGAGGAAACCCACGCAGACAGAGGGTGAACACACCACACTCCTCACAGACAGTCACCCGGAGGAAACCCACGCAGACACAGGGAGAACACACCACGCTCCTCACAGACATTCACCCGGAGGAAACCCACGCAGACACAGGGAGAACACACCACACTCCTTACAGACAGTCACCCGGAGGAAACCCACGCAGACACAGGGAGAACACACCACACTCCTCACAGACAGTCACCCGGAGGAAACCCACGCAGACACAGGGAGAACACACCACACTCCTCACAGACAGTCACCCGGAGGAAACCCACGCAGACACAGAGAGAACACACCACACTCCTCACAGACAGTCACCCGGAGGAAACCCACGCAGACACAGGGAGAACACACCACACTCCTCACAGACAGTCACCCGGAGGAAACCCACGCAGACACAGGGAGAACACACCACACTCCTCACAGACAGTCACCCGGAGGAAGCCCACGCAGACACAGGGAGAACCCACCACACTCCTCACAGACAGTCACCCGGAGGAAGCCCACGCAGACACAGAGAGAACCCACCACACTCCTCACAGACAGTCACCCAAAGGAAACCCACGCAGACACAGAGAGAACACACCACACTCCTCACAGACAGTCACCCGGAGGAAACCCACGCAGACACAGGGAGAACACACCACACTCCTCACAGACAGTCACCCGGAGGAAACCCACGCAGACACAGGGAGAACACACCACACTCCTCACAGACAGTCACCCGGAGGAAGCCCACGCAGACACAGGGAGAACCCACCACACTCCTCACAGACAGTCACCCAGAGGAAGCCCACGCAGACACAGAGAGAACACACCACACTCCTCACAGACAGTCACCCGAAGGAAACCCACGCAGACACAGAGAGAACACACCACACTCCTCACAGACAGTCACCCGGAGGAAGCCCACGCAGACACAGAGAGAACACACCACACTCCTCACAGACAGTCACCCGAAGGAAACCCACGCAGACACAGAGAGAACACACCACACTCCTCACAGACAGTCACCCGGAGGAAACCCACGCAGACACAGGGATGTCATAAGCGTTCACATGTGCGTTAATGTGCATTAATTTTGACAGCACTAATATTCATATAGTTGGCACACTTTGATCAGGATAAGATTAGTGAATCTTATTTAGCATTACCACGCCTCTATGGAAATAGAACCCTTAGTGTCGTACATTCCCTTACAATTTACAATAGCAATAGATAAGAAGCAGAAAATGCATCCTGAAAGAATAGCATGGAGCCACCAATGCTTATGGGGCCTGTATATCCCTCCAGCAGACACTCGGCATTTGGCCTGCAGAAATTAGGATCCTGGGCAGCTGCTCCAGAGCACCCCATTTCATGAGACTATACCTTTCTATGGAAATTATACAAATGCTGTCATGTGTACCCTATCTGAATGTACTCATTAGGGTGTCTGGATATGTTTGGACATGCAGTGATTGTAGACCTATTAGAGCAAGCATCCAGGACTGCACAGGATAAACAGTACAGCCCGCTCTGGGAATGCGACCTAAGGTTTATTCTGAAGCTTACAGATGGTGTGAGGGGGGGGGTGGGAGGGCTTGCCAAGGGCTTGATCAAAATATTTACGCTTGGTTTCCTCGGTAGCTCAACACTTATGCAAATGTTAGCATGTAACCTGCTCAGTTGGCGCTGATCAAATGATTCATTTTGGTAATTTCATTGTTTTTGTTTTAATTGTGATATGTTTCCAGCCATAACTGGATTAAAACTACACTTGTGAACACCTGCTCATCCATTTTCTCTGAAATGAAGGTTATAACTATGGAGTTTGTCCCCACCCTTTGCTGCAGTACAGTCCTGTGAGGATCAGTGAGGTCAGGTACTCATGCTGGATGAGCTACAGCAGACGGGAGATAGTACAAGGCTGGATTAATGCGTATATTAGTATGCTTCTTGAGTTTTTTCTTTTCCAGAGGATGTGCAGTGTCTCACGCCATCACACAAACAGAAGAGGTAAAAACCACAGTCCTACTCAGACATTTAAGGTGACTCTGTGGGGGCAAGGTCACTGGGGCATGGGTGAGTTTGTGGAGGGATGGGTACGGCCTCCTGCCACGTCATGGGAGCTGAAGGTAAATAGCAGCTTGCCGCAGGGAGGATGACAGAAAGCTGCCAGGCCTGAAAGCTGGAAAAGTCCTTGATATTTGGAGAGCAATATGAATCACCTTCTCTACACAGCCACCCTGAATCTGTAAACGCAGGACGATTTAATGACCCTCCAAATATTATAAATCACTCTCATCCTAACAAGACCAGTAGCTACAAGTGCAGCGGTGGCGTTTTGGAGGATGACTGGGCTTCGGTTTGCTTTCCTGCCTGTGACATTACATTAACCTCCCCTCTCAGCTCTTGCAGTGGGCATAATGGAGCCAGGTTTGTGAACATAGAAGGAGCGATGGCGCATTAGCTTTACAAATGGCATCAGCAGCTTAACTTTGAGTTACAACTTTTTGTTCTTTGACCTGTAACTTGTAAAAAAATCAGGGTCCTGTTTCCTCTCTTGGTTAATGTAATGTTCTCATTGCTTTCTACTTGTAGACATGCTCTTACTTTCACTGTTAAACACAGCTGAGCTCTGCTGTCCATTTCCTACCGTTTGATATTCCCCTGGTGTTTAAATAGTCTCCAGTCATGGTCTTTCAAGATTTTCTATTTTGCCCACGTTCATTCCACGAAATTGACAGTTCTGAATTACAGTAATCCCTCGCTACTTCGCGATTCATTTTTTGCGGATGCGCTACTTCACGGGTTTTCTCAAGGGGGCTTTTTTATTATTTACATGTATTAGACTGGGCCTGTAGGTGACAAAATATATCATTTACAAGTATTTCTTACGTACAAGTACATGTATTGTTCACGTCCACATCCGAGTGAAATTTACTGACGCTAAATCACAGCTTAGGAATGACTCTATTAAAGAAACTGGTGGGATATCACATGTAGTTCTAGCTGAAAAACATTAGAGAATGACTGTTTAATGCAAAGGGAGGGTTTTAAAAGTCCAAATACTCGTTAAATACATAAATATATTTCCTCTACTTCGCGGAAATTCGTTTTTCGTGGGTGGTCTTGGAAAGCATCCCCGGCGAAAAACGAGGGATCACCCCAGTAAACAAGGAACGTCCCTGGACGTTCAAAATAGGTCTAAAAGTAGTCTGTCCGTCAAGGACATATTTTAAACGTCAATGGACGTCCAAAATCCATCTTTATAAGTTAGTTAAGTGGTGACCAATCGATAACGTCAGTGGACGTCCAAAACGCGTTTTATATAAGTAATTTATTTCGGGACCAATTAATAACGTCAATGGACGTCCAAAATACGTCTAATAGTCGTCTTTTCAATGTCTGTGTTTGGACGTCTTTTCAACTTTCATTTTCAACCTTAAGAGAACGTTGATTAGATGGCAGTCATTACGTTATTTCAACGTTGAATCAACGGCTAAATGTTTACTGGGGCTGTATCTGTTCAGGTTTCCTAATGCTGTGGACTGTTGTTAATCTGGTTCCAGTCATGTCTGTGATGTCCGTAGTTGGTTTGTTTGCTCGATTCAGACCTAATTTGACTCATCTGAAGCATCTCAACCTTTTTTCCATGACCACTGGATTCGTCATCCTCCAAAAACTGTTTAAGAAACGAGACGCTACTCACTACATCTGTTAGGGCAGTGGTTTCCAAACATTTTCTGCAGTGCCCCACTTTTGTAGATAAGAGTATTTCCAAGCCCCCACCCAAATCACCTTTACATTGAGTGACATGCATTATGTAGATCACGCACTTGCCCTGCTCAACACCCATGAGGGACTTTTATTTTGGCAGTGTACATATTTTCAAGTGAAACAGACCATAACTCTGGGTAAGACCTGGTTTTATTAGTTTATTAATCAGGGTTGTGTTATAAAAAGTGGGTGTCCCACACAATCAGAGCAACAACAAACAATAAGTAACAATACAATAATAATAAAAATGTAAATATATATAAATATACCCTTATATTTTTTCTGATCCTCCTCAGTTCTTATTATGGAGACGGATACCATAGAGAGCTATTACGGCTTTATGCTAATGCTAACAGCTAAGCTATATTTATCATGTACGCAATGTAGGTGTTTACTCTACTGTTTATTTCCAAAAGCTGAGGTAATAATCTTCTAAAATGTCAAGTTGAGGGCCACTTTACAGCAGATTTTAAATGTTAACGAGGTTTACTTGTGGTGGACTAGGACATATTAAGCTAAAACGATGAACCAAGAAGCTGTGTGTATCCATCGATATAGACCTAGTTTTATTTGTGTATTTTATTTTATTCCTGCAACTCTATGTAAATAAAGACTTTATTGTTCCTGGTGCCTAGTGTGAATAAATCAATGTATAACTACTTTACTAAAGGGCCAACAGCGAGATTAAAATGGTTGAGACGCGAGAGACGGAGCAGTGCTTCTGAAGAAAGATGGCGGCCAGGTGGGTGGGGGGTGACGACTGGTTCATTCACTCAATAATAGTTAGAGGAGGTGGGAGTG
The DNA here is from genome assembly GCF_029633855.1 of Hoplias malabaricus. NCBI lineage: Eukaryota > Metazoa > Chordata > Actinopteri > Characiformes > Erythrinidae > Hoplias > Hoplias malabaricus. The sequence continues at coordinate 6,868,739 of NC_089806.1, forward strand.
GGAGGGAGAACTATTATAAGAATATTATAGGGATATTATTGGCTAATTCAATTATCCCCTGCCTCTTGTACAGAAGGACTCAGCGACACGTCAGGGGGCATTCAGGAGTGGGCTGAAGTCCCTACACTCTGACTAAATGTTAAAATGAAACAGGAGTTTTGTATTTTCAGTGAAATGACACAGTGCTTGTGCTTAATAGTTTCAGTTTAACTTGAATCTGAATCTTTTCCCACATTACTGAGCTCCTAGGTGTGGTATAACTCTCTGAGATTTCTTGATTGCTCAAAACACCGCTGCTACCCTGAGTCTCACCTGAGCAAACTGTGAAGGAAACACCAGATCCGTCCGAGGTGATCGGATGGGTATTTACCGGTTTAACAGAATGAAAAGCATGTTCAAAAGAGGCTCATAGCTGCGCAGTCGTCAATGAGAATGAGAGATCCACAATGTTCTGTGTTGTGTTGTGTCTCCAGAAGTTAGTAGACGCCTCTTCTCTGATGATTGAATTCACATTTGCTTGTATATCCAACATAGACATGACACTCACAAGGCCCATTGTTTAGCATTATGTCTAAAGGAGGTCTATAGCTCCTCTACTTTGGGCTTTGGAGCAGTACGACTGTGATCTCTGGAGCGATGGAGCACCATGGGATTAGTTGGAGTGGCGTTTGTGAGCCAGCACCTGACCTCACTGTAACTCTCGTGGCTCGAATGCCATTAAATCCTCACCGAATTATTCCAGGCGAGTCGAGAGAGTAACTGGAGCAAACTGGGGTCACAGTACGTAATGTATGAAGACACTTGCCACTGTTTTGAGGTTGTGAAGTGAGAAACAGGCTGCAGGAAGCTGTTGGCAGCGTTAATTGATGTGTTTTCCTTTATCCCAGCTGTGATCCGCCACCCGGAACAGCTTTTAAAACCAACTCCCTCTGAAAATATCAACAGTACCAAAGGTGTAGAGACTAATATGATGAGAGTGATGTGGCGTGTCTCTGCTGGTGTGAGAAAGGAGATTTGGGGCAGTGTTGGAGATTATAATGCAGTCCAGGTAACCTGTTTCACAGCAATCAGACTTTGCAAAGTCATTCGGGTGGGGAATCAGCGGCCGGTCTGGTCTGATTACACATCTGCAGTGGAATAGGTTCTTGGAAAGCAATCACAGGAATAAACGTCTGGGAATAAAGACTTCCGAAGTACACGGGATCAGATAAAGGACAGGGCGAGGTATGTAAACACAGCCCCAGTTCAGAGCAGCGCGGGTATTTGAATAGAGTCTGGATTTTTATCCTGTTTCAAAGGTGTTTGTTTCACTCTGCGCAAAGTGGCACTCTCCTTAACCCTTCGTTAAACAGGTTCCTGCAGTCGGTGTCTAGAAACGCACTACATGAGTCTAACTGTAATTAAATAAACGCTGATCTGCCGGTGCTCGCTTCATTTTTCAGAGCTTTACACTGTGCTGCAGCGCTGTTAGGTCAAGCAACACTTTCTGTGAGGATTTGATGGCATTCATCCTCATAAGTTTGAGGTTCTGGATCATCAGCACTACTCCGGCTCATCCCTATGGTTCACATGAAGCTCCATCGCTGCAGAGAACATTTAAAAACTGGCTGGTTTTATACCCCTCTACACAATGCTTGTGACATAATAGTGCATGGTGTCCTTCTGCATGTGCAGCTGCTTCTGTCTTGTTTCTGTCCACGGGTGTGTGTGTGTGAGAGAGAGAGAGAGAGAGAGTTGGTGAGTAAGTGACTGGGTGAGTGTGTGAAAATGTCCACGTGTGTGTGTGTGTGTTTGTGTGTGTATGAGAGAGAGAGAGAATGAGTGACTATGTAAGTGTGTGAAACTGTCCACAGGTGTGTGTGTGTGTGTGTGAGAGAGAGCATGAGTGACTGGGTGAGTGTGTGAAAATGTCCATGTGTGTGTGTGAGAGAGAGAGAGAGAGAGAGAGAGAATGAGTGAGTGAGTGACTATGTAAGTGTGTGAAACTGTCCACAGGTGTGTGTGTGTGTGTGAGAGAGAGAGAGAGAGAGAGAGAGAGAGAGAGAGTGTGTGTGTGTGTGTGTGTGTGTTTGTATGAGAGTGAGAGAGAGAGAGAGAATGAGTGAGTGAGTGACTATGTAAGTGTGTGAAACTGTCCACAGGTGTGTGTGAGTCACTGGGTGAGTGTGTGAAAGTGTGTGTGTGTGTGTGAGTGACTGGGTGAGTGTGTGATGCCCTGTGATGTACTGTTTCTCTGTCCTGGGCGGGTTGTGTCCAGTGACTCCAGATCCAACTCTTCATTCCCCACGACCCAGAAAAGATGAAACTGTTACAGAAGATGAATGAACGAATGAAGCTAATTCCATAGTCGTTCACAAATGTATCGCCTGGTTCCACAGTAAAAACTGTTACTGTATCTGCACCCCACACGAGTCCGTTGGTGCTGCAGAGGAACAGCGCATCTGGGAATGAAGCCATCTGTTTTCTTTCCTGACTGTATTTCAGCAGACATTGTAAGAGCGTCTTCTTTTGCGAATGCCTTTGCCCATTGTTTATGATCTAATAATAAACACTTCCCGATGCAGTTGTCAAGAAATATGAATACCCATAATGCCTCAGCATTACCTGCCTCTGATAAATCCCCGGTGTTGTTTTGCGGCGGCAGGAGCTTCTTTGGCTCTGTCTGCAGCGGTGGAGCAGTGAGAACGCCGTCCCACAGGGACAGAGACAAAGGCGCTTATGTGCTTTCTGTTGAATAAAATGAAGCAGGCTCGCAGAAATGACTGAGAATAAAAACAGAGACTCAGCTTTTTATTTTACCTTGGTTCTCTCTCTCTCTCTCTCTCTCTCTCTTTCCCTCTCTCTCTTTCTCACTATTTCTCTCTCTCTCTCTCTCTCTCTCTCTTTCTCACTCTTTCTCTCACTCTCTCTCTTTCTCTCTCACACTCTTTCTCTCTCTCTCTTTCTCACTATTTCTCTCTCTCTCACTCTCTTTCTCTCTCACTCTCTTTCTCTCTATCTCTCACACTCTTTCTCTCTCTCACTCACTCTCTCTCTCTCTGTCTCACTCACTCTCTCTCTCTCTCACACTCTCTCTCACTCTATCTCTCTCTCACACTCTCTTTCTCTCTATATATATCTCTCTCACTCTTTCTCTCTCACTCTCTTTCTCTCTCTCTATCTCTCACACTCTTTCTCTCTCACTCACTCACTCTCTCTCTCTCACTCTGTCTCTCTCTTTCTCACACACTCTTTCTCTCTCTCTCTTTCTCTCTCACTCTCTTTCTCTCTATCTCTCTCTCTCACTCTTCCTCTCACACATTCTCTTTCTCTCTCTCTATCTCTCTCACTCTTTCTCTCACACTCTCTCTCTCACTCTCTCTCTCACTCTTTCTCACTCTCTTTCTCTCTATCTCTCTCTCACTCTTCCTCTCACACACTCTCTTTCTCTCTCTCTATCTCTCTCTCACTCTTTCTCTCTATCTCTCTCTCACTCTTCCTCTCACACACTCTTTCTCTATCTCTCTCTCACTCTTTCTCTCTCACTCTCTCTTTCTCTCACACTCTTTCTCTCTCACTCTTTCTCTCTCACTCTTTCTCTCACTCTCTTTCTCTCTATCTCTCTCTCACTCTTTCTCTCACACTCTTTCTCTCTCCCTCTCTCACGTGCGCACTCACTCAAGTTTAGAGTTTGGGGTTATGGTTAAGTGAAAGGGTTGGGGTTAGGGTTAAGTGAATGGGTCAGGGTTAGTGTTACACTAGTAGCATTTATAGAAAAGTAGATGGTAAGTCTCCCTTAAAATGAATGAACATCTATGTATGTCTCTGCAGTTCACAGACACAATATTGTGTGTGTGTCTCTCTCTCTGTGAGGAGTATCCAAATGTATTCATGTGCATCTTACAGCAAAATAGTAACGCAATAGGCCTGTCTGCTTTGTGCAGTGTCACTCTGTCTCACTGCGGTAGCCATGGGAATTTTCACCTCACATCAAGACATTATAATGACACAGCAGGTGACGACCTTTGCGAGGCGCTCGCTCCAGCAGAAAGAGAACAATGCAGGCTGCAGCGTGTTTCTCAGTCTCTCAGCTTTATGTGCACTGCGCTACTCTCTGCTTTTGCTCAGCAGTTGTTTACAGTTGTTTATGGATGAGGTTTCATCATCTCAGGCAGCGTTGGAAAACTGGAATCCGTCTCCGGTGCATTTCCTCCTTTATAGCGCTCTCCCCGAAGCTGGACATCTCCTGCACCTAATTAAGCTCCTCAAATGTGAGCTAGCTGCTTCAAACGCAGAGAGTAGCTTCCAGCACAAAGAAAGTTTCCCGATACACTCTTTGAAAGCTCTGACAAAACCCCATCAGGAACGGCAGTACTCAGCCTGCTTCGCTAATGGAGCCTTTGCTGCAGTAACAGCTTCTACTCGTCAAGTAAAACTTCACTCCAGAGAACAGCGGAACATTTCTTCACGGCTCAATGTTAGGGCGAGGAGTGCTTTAAACCCTTTAGTCCAGGGGTCCTCAAATCTGGACCTTGGATCCAGGTTCCAGGATTTTAAAATGACCACAATAGCTACCACAACTGCTGATTTGTATTTGAAGACCTCTGCTCTAGCCTGTGTCTGTTCAAATCAAATCAAATTTATATAGCGATTTTCACAACAGAAAGTCGTCACAAAGAATCTTTACAGAGATCCAGGTTCAAGCCTCCTATGAGCAACAGTGGCAAGGAAAACCTCCCTCAGCACACGAGGAAGAAACCTTGGAATGAACCAAGACTCATACGGAGAACCCATCCTCCTCGGGTCGACACCGGAGACACAACAGAGAACAGAACAGAAGTAAAAGTGAACGGATGACAGATGAAGGGGTTACAGTAATGTGACTGTAGAATATTAGTGATGTATGAGTCTGAGGAAGGAGAGGGTGATCAGTAATTCTGTGGGAGTTAAAAAAGGTGCAGAGTTAATTTGAAATAAAACAGCACGGCCAAGCATGGTACTGTAGGTGAGACAAGGCCAGGATCTTGTACAGGACACACAGGGTCAGGGGCTGGATCAGGGCAACACCTGGAGAACAGCAGGACGTCTCAAAGCATGAGAGAGACAGGAGAAATAAAACCAGACAAAGGGAACAAATAAAAATACAGAAGTTAGTAGGTTCATGATAAAGCATGGGCAAAACTGTTCCATGGGTCAGGAAAGAGAACCCAGCAACAGACAGCGTGTTGGTGGTTACCAGAAAACTAACTAAAAGCGCTGTGGCTATGGTCATATGACCGGGTTAATACAAAGTAGTGATAATATGAAAGCCAGCTCTAACACCAGTAGAGAAAAGCATTGTGACTTTAAGCTCATCTGCTCCAGGGCATCCTACTTCACTATTCATTTATGGAGATTATACAAGCTGTGTGTGCGCAGTTTAATGTCTGTGTCCACAACGAGTGCACCTTAAGTAGCTGAAGGAGTGTTGGAACAGTTTTTGACTTACGCTTGAGCAGATCTGGGACTGAGGAGGAGCAAACGATACCAGGTGAGCCCAGATTTAAATGGAGATATATATTAAATTTAAATGATGATATCCTCATCAGGGCCTGTGGAAGTGTTTGATTTTCCTCGTCTGGAATCTGAATGCTGTATTGGATTTCTGACGGCAGCTGACAACATTTGCCCTGTAAATGTATCTGTAATCTGAAGATCACACGTAACCGAATCACTGTGAGCAGATACATCAACATCTCAGAGCAGGGCAGCTTTAAAATGGACATATTCTACCTCTGGTCTGGGTCTTAATGAAAGGTCTGTGATCTGCTTTGGTCAAAAGGCCACAAGGATCAAACCCCACAGCAGAGTTCCCCCACTGTCTAAACAGCCCTGTTCTAAATGACCCCTTTCAGCGTCTGTACCTTTAAACAATAATGAGCCGCTCGCTCTTCACCCCGAACCCAAGTGCACAGCAGTGAGGAGCGAGGAGCAGAAGTGCTGTTTTTTAGCTGTTTTCGCTCTGTTTTCTTTCTTCTCCATTCTCATTTTCACTGCGCTTGTTGTGTCTGTTTTGCTGTGTTCAAACTTCTCTTTGCGCTCTCACATAAATACGGGTCCAGCGCTGTGATTGGAGAGACTCAAATGAGGGGGCGGAGCAATTCTAAACCCTAAGTAAAATACAGCACCAAATCAGAAAAAATAAATATAATGTGGATTTATGCATTCCACCAAAATCAAACTGGACGGTATGTGGGTTGGTAGGTGCTCCAGATCCCACATTAATGTGCACATGGAGTGAAAAAGTGATTCTTTCATAATGTCCTCTTTAAACAAGCCATCAGTATTCTGCAGTGAGTAAAGTGTGTCCACTGACTGCTGGCAAATATAACAGTAATTTACAATCTGCACTTAAGAGCAAGATAGGTCTTTATTTTCCATAACGCACTTTATGGGGGGCTGGGACGGCATTAAGCAGGCAGTCATGTCTCCGAATGCCACTTACCTTGATTACAGCAGCTAACATTAGCATAAGCTAACATTCTGGCCGCTAAGCTGATGGTGTAGGTCTGTGGCTAATGTAGTCGGTGCATTGTGGGACATGGCTGTAACCTGCAGGGTCTGAGAGAGTGCTCGGTGAGATGTGATCCATCAAAGCAGGGGATCAGATGCTGGTCTAGGATTCTTGATGAGCCAAGTGAGCCAAGACTCGTATATCAGCTGAGCAACTGCAGGTGGACTGGGCAAATTCTCCTAGCACATGACCCTCTCCCTCCAAGCCTAAAGAACCACGTACCTAGAATATGTTTGCAGGGAGGGCAGCATTGCCAAATATAGCTTTAAAATAGACCATATATGTTTGTATTTATCTCAATATAATTTCTGACGTCTGAATTAGGAGTATTGACTAATAGCAAGACATAATTTGATGCCAACGTTTTGAAAAATTACTTTTTGGCTTATTAAAGGTTGCACAGCACCACACCCCCTCCACACAAACACACACTCCCCATGATTGTGGGTCCTCAGATGTCAGCTATCCCATTGTAAGTATGGGACATGAGCATTCGTGGATTCTGGTACCCACAAAGGAACCCTGGAACCAGTCACCAGCAGAAACCAGAGGCTTTTTCCATAAGATTAGCATGTTTAAACACACTAGCTAAAGGAAAACCAATGAGAAAAGAAACACATAGGAGGTAAACTGAAGCTAATCGTGGAGAAGAAAGAGAACAGAGCGAAAACGGCTAAAAACTGCTCCTCGCTCCTCACTGCTGTGCACTCAGGGTCGGGGTGAACTGCGAGCGGCTCATTATCGTTTAAAAGAGCAGGTTCTGAACAGGGCTGTTTACACAGGGGGAGAACACTGCTGTGGGGACTGATCCTGAGCCAGTCACAGGTGTTTCATTAAGGCCCAGCACTGTGGAAAAGGTGGGGAATGAGATCTCCGTAATACTCCATTCCTCGTTACAGTGACACTTTGTATCAGTCTTACACATTACATCAAAATATCAAGCAGGTTTCTGTGTGTGTCGTTGGTTGGAGGTAATGGTATGATGAAATGGTTGCAGAGCAGAGGTGCTGTGATTAGCGGCGGACCCTGCAACCCTGCGTAATTCCCTCCGATTCAAGGGATTCAAAGGAATCGCACACGTTTCTTCAAAGCGCTTTTCAGCGGCAGGGTTTTGGCTCAGTCCTTTGCCCAAATCCTACTGTATATGAGAGTAGGTACGTGTCATCCTCAGGAGGTGGGCTTGTTCTTTTCTGTGGAGGGCTTTTGGAGATTGAAGGATTTGTTGGTTAGTCTGAATTGATCATATGCTAAATGTGCTTGGGGCCTCTGCCAGTAGGGCTCCTGTGCACACTGGGAAAAAATATGATTATGTTTGTGGAGCACAGGGGAGGGAAGCCTCGGCTGAATATATTAACGACATTAGATACACATTTTATCAAGCGAATTAAAATGGGTTTTCTCAGAGCGTCTACGCTTGGGCTTGGACGGCAGCTTAGGCATGACAAATTGATTGTCATTACGTTCCGTCTGAAAATTTTTAAGCCTCCGCCTGCCACCTGAAAACTGGGAAGCGCTGTGAAGCTTGGCCAGTCATGGCGTAACTCACTTCTGATTCACTTGCGTGTTTTTAATTATTGTTTTCAGTCAGTTTGGCTGCCTCTGCTCCAGGTAGGAGGAATGCCTGCATGCACAAATACACGGATGGGTCCCCGAGGTGCTCAGCTGCGCTTTCAAAGCTCTGTATCCTACAGCCTCCTCTACTACGTCGTTGTGCTTTCTAAAAAACCTTAAACCACACTGTGGACTTTGTTCTACTAATGGCAAGGATCACTAGAGGTACATCAAATACAGCAGCCTAAGGTCTCCATACCGTCTTCTTTTAGGGTCCTTAGGGAGCCTGAGCTCTGATATACACTACATGGCTGGAAGCTTGCTCTTTCGTCTGGAATTGGGGGCATTCGTGGGGAGGGTTTCCCCCAGCAGTTACAGCCTCTAGTCTTCTGGGAAGGCTTTAGAAGTTACGTTAGATGTTTCATTATTTCAGCAAGGATTTGATGGCATTCAGCCATGAGAGCATAAGTGAGGTGTTGGATGATTATTCCTGGAACACACACACACCACTCCGTAAACTGTGTATGCAGAGCATTTTACAAATCTAGCCCATGCATTGTGACCTTGTGGCATTTTCCACTGCATATGGTACCTACACTACTGGGCTCTACTCGGCTCTACACGCTTTTTGGTCACTGATAGCTGGTTGGTTTTCCACTACCAAAGCTCTCCCCCGAAATGTAGCTGTGATGTGACTTTTTGCAGCCTCTAACAGGAACATTGAGCTTAGGAAACCACAACAATGGCGGCGGTAACTTTAATCTTTGTTTAATTATTATGTATTGGCGTGTTGTGGTTGTGGTGGTTGTTGTTTGGGACTGAACACCGCTCCGTCATCAGTAGATCAGTAGAGTTCCTTCTTTGTTGCAGCGTCCAGCTAAAACTGAACCTGCTTCCATGGACCAGGACGAGATTTGACTTATGCAAAAGCAAAAAAAACAGAGTAGAGTCAAGTTCAGTGGAGTAGGTACCATGCAGTGTAAAAGTGTCATTGGACAGCTCCAGAGCATCCTACGCTTGTGATATTACACAAAATAGTATATTGTAATCATAAACAGAGTCATATTGCGTATTCATATTGAGCTTTACTGTAGATTCATATCGAGTTATACTCTAGATTCTTAATGAGTCGTATTGTAGATTCATATTGAGTCGTATTGTAGATTCATATCGAGTTATACTCTAGATTCTTAATGAGTCGTACTGAAGATTCATATTGAGTCGTATTGTAGATTCATATTGAGTTGTACTTTACATTCATATTGAACTGCATTAAAGATTCATATTGAGTCGTATTTCATATTCAAATTGAGTCGTATTGTAGATTCACATTGAGTCGTATTGTAGATTCATATTGAGTCGTACTTTATATTCATATTGAGTCGTTTTGTAGAGTCATATTGAGTCATATTTCATATTCATGTTGAGTCAAACTCTAGATACATATTGAGTCATGTTGTAGAATCATATTGAGTCATATTGTATATTCATATTGAGTCATATTGTAGATTATATTGAGTCATATTGCATATCCATACCGAGTCAAACTGTAGATGATATATCGAGCAGCACTGGACCCTAGTGTCTCGTTCCCTGAAACAGAATTCCTAAAGAAACATCAAGTCCAGAACTCTGGCCGCTGACTTATGTTGTGGCAGACAGGACTTTCTGTTGGTCATCTGGGGGCTTTTGCACACAACACGGTCATGATTCAAATACCTCAAACAAACAGTGGCGGAGCCCCGTGAGTCAGCTCTCCGCCCGCCCGCTCGCTCTGGCCATCAAAGGCCATTGTTTTGGATGTCATAGTTGATAGCGGTGAAGTGATTTCTGTCTGTGACTCATAAATATCATTTCCTCGAAGCCTCTGAGCCATGGCGGCTGGTGTGGTGGTGGTGGTGGTGGTGCCGGGAGGGGGGGCTGGGTTCTGATTGCTGTGGAGGCGGAGGAGTCTGCACATGCCTGCTCGTTTCACACTGCTGACCTTGTGAGTGGGAAAGTGAGAGGAGTGGTCAGGAATGATGGATTTTGTTCTTTTCTTCAGGTCATGAAGAAAAAAAAACTTCTCCTCCCCCAGTGAAAATGACCCTTCTCAATTTTACAGCGACAAACCCCTCGGGAAAACTCTCTGGGCTGGGGATACTCATGGCGTCGATGCGTTTCTTTAATTTTAAATAGGGGGAGCCTGTGATATGAGTGTGAACGTACATCCCTCTCTGGCCTGGTCAGTGGGGAATGTGGACGTAGTGACAGTGACTGTATCTCTCACTGTAACCGTATCATGATGAAGTATCACTCAGAATGAATTTCTCCTCTTGTTCTGAGGATCCACGAATCATAAATAATGTAAATAAAGATGCAGCTTGTTTTTTCCTTCCCAGCAATAACTGTGGCGTGTAAGGGTTAAACACTAGAGGCCATAATTGGAATCGCTGCACTCCGCAGAGTGCTGTGACACTGCAGGGGTTAATTTAAGCTCGACAGTTGCACTTTGGCTGCATTATTTTTCTAAGCGCACTGCGTATTTGCATATTTGTGTTTTCTAGTGCCCTGCGCACCCTGCCTTAGTGTCAGCGGAGCAGGCTGAGCGTCTCTAATCAGTTGCAAACCACAGCGGCGCTTTCTCAGTGTGTGTGCGACACGCACACCAACCACAAACAGAATAATGGGCCGAAATTAATTACGGAGCGCTGGTGGAAGCTGGAGGTTCAGGCGCTGAGCGCGGTGGCGCACAAGGTGCTGAGCTGGCTAATGAGATGTGGAGGCAGCCAGCATTAACCAGCCCCGGCTCTTTTAATGGGAAAGGTCAGCCATGTCAGCTGCCATTATTGTTCTCGTGGGCCGGCTGACGCTCTGCCAGTCCCGGGAAAATAGAGATTTCAAAATGCTAATGGCCCGCGCCGCAGCAGGGCCACGTTAAAACTGTCCAAAAGTTCCTCACCGCTCTGCCGTCCACATGAAGAGCGCTGCCACTGACGGGTCACGTACGAGACCGACCGAGCCGGTCAGAAACAAGAAAACTCTCCCTGATGAGCACGAGTGCTCTTTAATTTGGATTGGTTGGAGTGCTCTCACACAGCCCTCTGTTATTATCCTCTGAAATTCAAGGCCTAATGAATGAAGGCTGAATATCACACCAGACGTCACGGAGTACTTGTGCTCCTAATTAAAACACACAGCGAGGGTAGGCTCCATAGACACGCAGTGCCACCCTGGAGTAACTCGACAGGTTTCTGAGTGTGTGTACTCCCTTCCAAAAGCTACATAGTGCAGTTTCTGCAGTGCTCAGCCGCACTGCAGGTCAGTGGAGCACCATAAATATTACAGAGTATTCCTTTAAATGTTTAAGGACGGATCAATGGACGAATGATGAGAAATGAGCACACTGCCCCCTGTAGTCTGACTTAAGAGTAGACTTTTAAAGAGTTATTGAATTGTTCCTACGATCTCGGTCAAGTCGTGCTCTATCTATCTATCTATCTATCTATCTATCTATCTATCTATCTATCTATCTATCTATCCTCAAGCTTTCCTTGTTATATGTCTCCCGTCCATCTTCTTTTTCTACTCTCTCTCTGCCCCTTCTCTCTCTCTCTCACTATCAATTTAACTCTCACTTTCTCCACATTAAATTACACCAAACACATATTTAAATCCACATTAACAGCCTGAATATAAATGATTCGACTTGGTCAAATGTAGTTTCATTAGATGTCATAATGAACACAATATGCCAAACTCCCACATCTCCACAGCGCCGTGTCAGAGTTCAGTGTGAAGGCATCACTGTGGTGCAGTGCATCGTGAGGCGACATGCCGTCGTTTCCTAAGTGAGCAGTTTGAATGACTGATGTCTTTTAAACATCGCACGTCTCTCTCAGGGTCTTTGGCGATGGCCCAGTTCCACTTCGTTCAAGCTGTAAATCAGGAGGTGCCCGTGATCTGTGTGGGATTTTACATGTTGTGTTTGATTCCCTGGACTTCACGTCTCTGCACTGGTCCAGGTTTTCTCATCACATCAGCGGAGTGTGTGTGTGTGTGTGTGTGTGTGTGTGTTGTTATTTATACATGAAGACTGGCAGCTATGGTCCTGATGATTTTCCCTAAAAATGACTGACCTTCTTAGAAAGACGATAAACATTACTAAAAACATCGTAAAAACGTTTTTATTGAGTAACAGCATGGAAAATTAAGTCAGGAGAGAGGAATGGACGTCTGGACTCTGAGCACTTTGAGTTAAGAGGTTATTAAAGCCTTTAAAATGCATACTAGCCATAGAGAGATGGCTTTTAGTCTAAGTTTAGGTCTAATGTCTGGTCTAATTGGTACAGGACTGAGTTTCTGACCCGTTTTAACTGACCCACATATCAAACTGTTTAAAATGAGGGTGTATTTATTGTTCCCCTTTTACACCAATGATATCTGCATTTTACTGCATTTGTAAACCTACTAATCAACTTTACACACTCTGTAACGCAAGTCCAGCTGGATCTACTCCCAGGTTCTGGACTTTACACATGTGGACCAGGCATTACCTCATCACCAGGACGATGTCCTCAGTACGAAGCTGGACTGTGTGATGAATCTTTCTGGAAACATGGCAGATTTTTAATGCATTAATGAGAATATGTAAAAATGTTAATGGAGTGTAAGTGTGTGCACAGCTGATCCAGTTAAAACGGGTAATACTGGATTCAGTCAGTTAAAATGTTTGTTTACCCTGCATCAAAAGTTAATTAGAGAGAGCGAGAGGAATGTGAGAGTGAGGACAGCGTGATGAGTTCACTGGAGAGAGCGAGGACAGCTGGTCTCGCTCCAAAATATTTAAAGAAAATGGAACTGAAAAATTACTTTTTGGCTGTTTGCACTTTTACTAAAAGAGGCTCTTTTTATTTATTTCATTCTGAGAATTCTGCCTTTTGTACTTTTACTGTATACCTTTAGTCCATTCAGTGTGGATGGCTTATATCAGTGAATAGACTCCCGTGTTTACACTGTGCTGGAGTTAGGTGTGTGTTAAAAAAAGTCCTACTTTAAAAAATGTTAAATTAATTAATTCATTGTCCATAACCCTTATCCAGTTCAGGGTCGCGGTGGGTCCGGACTCTACCCATAATCACTGGACACAAGGCAGGAACACATCCTGGAGGGGGCGCCAGTCCTTCACAGGGCGACACACACTCACACCTACAAACACTTTTGAGTCTCCAATCTACCTACCAACGTGTGTTTTTGGAGCGTGGGAGGAAACCGAAGCACCCGGAGGAAACCCACGCAGACACAGAGAGAACACACCACTCTCCTCACAGACAGTCACCAGGAAGAAACCCACGCAGACACAGGGAGAACACACCACACTCCTCACAGTCAGTCACCCGGAGGAAACCCACGCAGACACAGAGAGAACACACCACACTCCTCACAGACAGTCACCCGGAGCTTTGGGCTACAATTCCCATATTTTTATTTACAGAATATGGACATTTACGCACCTGCACTGATCAGTGTAATGGGTGTAACTCTGTTTTGAAAGGCACTGGGGAGGAGAATGTAGACCGGATGTTGCATCCGATTAAGTGTCACATTAGAGGAACATTTTCTTTAAAACTGGAGCTTGTTAAGTCTCAGGTGATACATACTTTTATAATCAACTGTTCCACTGCAGTGAAGCTCACTGACACCAGCTGAAGCTCCACTGCATGACGGCATTTTTTGTTGCTTCGTGTGCTCAGTTTACGCTAGCACTTTAGTGAAGGGCACGGAGAGCTAGAACAAATCAGGTGCAGACGCCAACACATTTCTTAAAGGAACATGAACCCATTCCCCAACAGCTGCTAAAGCCAGTATTTTCAGAATGCAATTTGAAAAAGTAGTGGGGACAAAATGAGGTGTCTCAGAAAGTCGTGGACATGTCCCCAGTGTAAATCACACCCATGAGGATTGTTTACTAACGGCCCAGACAGACAGAGCACTCCGCCTCAACAACCGTTCACACACAGCAGAAATGCTAATTGTAATATGACCGATATCATATGGACGGGAAAAGTTCAGATGACCAATAAACAGAGAAGGAAATGAGACGAACTCCTTCCGAGCCCTCATTGGCAGGCAGTGGAGGAATGGGTCAATATGCCATCTCCTGTTTAATTCATTCTTATGGCTTGACCTATGAAATGAAAGGTCACATCTGCTGCGTTCGGTTCTATCAATGTTTGGTCCGTGCGAAGACGTCCACAGCTCGGGCCGTGCGTCTGGAGTCTGGAGGCGACATTATCACACGCCCACACTCTGGAGATTTGCATGCCGGACAAAATCCCCTTCACCTTGTGAATTATCCGAGGCGCACTCAATAACCCACACACGTCTGCGCTAACCAGCCCAAAACGCAGGTTCACAGGCAACAGCTCATTCTCCAGTCTTCTGTGACTGGTAATTAAGTGGTAAAATTTTGATATATTCATTACAACCAAGCCCCCCGAACAGCAGCGGTTTGCAGCGTTTTGCAGGTCGTGACTTGTATCAGGCTGTCAGAAAACTGTTGATGGAGAGAAATTATCATGCATTTAGAGAGCATGATTAAAGGGCCACAGACACTCCACGGCAGATGAATGCAGGTTGCATTTAGAGCAGCGATCTACTGGGGCCTTGTCAGAGGGGTTTATAATTCAGGAGCGCGACCAAACGTTTCTGCAGGACATGATTGATCATGGATTTGTATGAGAAAAGGCCTTATTTCTCATTATAACACACATCAGAAGACCCTTACAGTGCCCTGTGCTGCACTGAAATATGAGCAGGACGACGGTATAAACCTTATCTTCAGTTGTCGTGATGGACAGAGCCTTAAAGGGAACATGTGAAAAGATAATCACTTATTTTATGCATGTGCACTTTAATGTGGAGATCAGTCGTGGGACCAAACAAGTGGTTCTGATGTTGTGTTGTGTCTTATGTAGAGTGCGGAGACTTTAAAACTGCCCCGCCCCCTCGTCTGAGTCTGTCCAATCACAGCGATGCACCCCTGTTTATGTGAGAGCGCAACGACGAGGTCAAACGCAGCAAAACACAAACAACGAGAGATAAGAGCACTGAGTAAAAACGGAGAAGAAAGAGAACCAAGCGAAAACGGCTAAAAACCAGAGCTTCTGATCCTCGCTCCTCACTGCTGTGCGCTCGGGGTCGGGGTGAACAGAGAGCGGCTCAGTGTCATTTAAAGGAACGGGCGATGAAACCGGCCGCTCTGAGAGATGTTTCACCAAGAGCCAGAGCTGTGTTCACGAAGTGGGGTATGTCCCCATTTAACGTCTAAATACATAATCACTCAATCACCCTAAAGCATTATGAGGCTTTTGTGAGTTATGAGTCTGAAAGGATACGTAATTGAGTCTATACTGTGCAATCTCCAGTAAACCACTGAGTAACGCAGACTGGGGAGATCAAATTTAAAAGTGCAACAAACTTGTGCGGACAAACTTTTTGGAGGTGTGGAAACATTGCAGTTGTCTTTGAAGAAGTGAAAAAACAAGTGTCTTGCAAAGAACTGGAGTGGTAATAAAAGTGAAGTATTCATTCATTCATTATCTTTAACCCTTATCCAGTTCAGGGTCGCGGTGGGTCTAGAGCCTACCTGAAATCATTGGGCGCAAGGCAGGAACACACCCTGGAGGGGGCGCCAGTCCTTCACAGGGCAACACACATTCAAACATCCACTCACACATTTACACTTTTGAGTCGCAAAGCCACCTACCAATGTGTGTTTTTGGACCGTGGGAGGACACCGGAGCACCTGGAAGAAACCCTCGCAGACACAGGGAGAACACACCACACTCCTCACAGACAGTCACCCGGAGGAAACCCACGCAGACACAGAGAGAACACACCACACTCCTCACAGACAGTCACCCGGAGGAAACCCACGCAGACACAGGAAGAACACACCACACTCCTCACAGACAGTCACCCGGAGGAAACCCACGCAGACACAGGGAGAACACACCACACTCCTCACAGATAGTCACCCGGAGCGGAACTCGAACTCACAACCTCCAGGTCCCTGGAACTGTGACAGAGACACTAAATGCTGCACCACCGTGTCGCCCAAGCTGAAGGATGATTACACAAGATATAGAACAAAAATGTTGATAAAATATTCTGTTGAGTGTATAAGTGTGAGGTGCCTTGCTCAAGCGCACTTCAGCCGTGGGTGATGAAAGAGCAGACAGCTTGTCGGTTTAAGGGCTGAATGATATTTCTTCCCAGCGCTCTGGGTCAAATGTGAGCCTCATTACAGAGAAAGCTGAGACAGTTCGGAACAGTTTAAAACAGAACAGATGGAGATCAAGTGCTTTTACAGATGAATTTAAGAATATTTACTAAAACTGAGAAAACATCCTCAGAGCCCAAAGCGTTAATGCATCTCTGTTCTCGGTGCAGCTCACCCAGGTCTGTTGGGGACTCTCTGGGGTTTAGTCCTGATCTGTTGGGACCGAGCGGAGGTTAAGGCCCGGTGTCGGGTAGGGAGCAGCACCGCTGTTAGTCCCTGACACGTACTGATATGAAGTAAACATGCTGAACACGAGCTCTCTGAACTGAAATGCCTGAGCATTAGCCCTGTCCAGATAGCTCACTCCGGGCCGGGCCAGTAAACAACATGCACCAGCAGCCTGGAAATGAAAGTGTGAGGGTGATGGGCTGCAGGAGATATTAGCTGACACGACAAGACAGGGAGAGAGGGGGAACGAATAGGGGGAGGAAGAAGGAGAGGAGGGATGGGAGAGAGAGAGAGAGGGATTGGAAATCAAGCATGGTGGTGGAACGAAAGAGGGAGAAGAAGGAAAATGTTTTTTGGGGGGAATGGGTGAATCTGTGGATTTCAGGACATAGAGAGGAAATGCAGTGCAGAGACGGGGGGGTAGCTTACATTTATCTCTATAATCAGTCATATATAATGTTGCAAACTGATTTATCTAACAGTTCTTCTTCAGTTCATTGTCCTCCATTTAAAATTAAGCAAGTCGTTGTGCCACGGAGTCTGATTCATGAACTTTCATATGACGTGGAATCAACAAAAGATTTGAGCGCAGTTGATGAATCAGCATCAGTTCGTCTTTTACATATAATTTACATGAATTATGCCCTAATTTGTACAAATGTTTCCGTAGTGATCCACTGTATAGATGCAGTTCATTGTGACGCCTGCGTCATTACAATTGATATTGATATTGATTACCATTTCTAATCAGATTTGACCATACTCAACTTTTTTTTAATTAAGGGCCAATACGTCTAAATGCTTGGAGATGCTATAATGACTACTGGGTCATTCCTATTCCAGCCAGCGGTAGGTTAAACCCTGAGAGTAGTTGAGAACTGTCATTGGAAAGGTGAAAATTGTAGCCATTTTTACACTATATAATTTTGAGGTTATTTTTTATGTTGAATGAAATAAGAATTGGGCGGCACAGTGGCGCAGCAGGTACTGTCACAGTCACACAGCTCCAGGGACCTGGAGGCTGAGGGTTCGATTCCCGCTCCGGGTGACTGTCTGTGAGGAGTGTGGTGTGTTCTCTCTGTGTCTGCGTGGGTTTCCTCCGGGTGACTGTCTGTGAGGAGTGTGGTGTGTTCTCCCTGTGTCTGCGGGGCTTTCCTCCGTGTGACTGTATATGAGGAGTGTGGTGTGTTCTCCCTGTGTCTGCGTGGGTTTCCTCCGGGTGACTGTCTGTGAGGAGTGTGGTGTGTTCTCCCTGTGTCTGCGTGGGTTTCCTCCGGGTGACTGTCTGTGAGGAGTGTGGTGTGTTCTCCCTGTGTCTGCGTGAGTTTCCTCCGGGTGACTGTATATGAGAAGTGTGGTGTGTTCTCCCTGTGTCTGCGTGGGTTTCCTCCGGGTGACTGTATATGAGGAGCGTGGTGTGTTCTCCCTGTGTCTGCGTGGGTTTCCTCCGGGTGACTGTATATGAGGAGTGTGGTGTGTTCTCCCTGTGTCTGTGTGGGTTTCCTCCAGGTGAATGTCTGTGAGGAGTGTGGTGTGTTCTACCCGTGTCTGGATCTGAAGCGGTTACAGATAATGAATGAATGAATGAAATAAGAATTGTCTTTTTTAATACCACACAACAGTTACAATAAGATGAGAAATATGCAGCAGAAAGTTTTTGAATAAAAAAAAAAAGTGTGGAAAATGTTGGGAAAAACTCTGAGGTGCTTGTGAGAACCCGGGGAGAGTTAGAGGGGATAAGTCTGGCTCAGTGCTGGACGCTGATGTCACTTGACGTCTGGAGGGTGACTGGAAGACAAACTACCCCTCACTGTCACCCCTTCAGAGATGACTGATCTGTTATCTCTGCTTACAATTCATCTTTTGCCTCTTTTGTCAGTGTGTGTGTGTGTGTGTGTTGGGGTTTTAAGGGTCTTCTCGCTTCAAAGCTGCCTTGAGGAGATAGACAGCCACCACTGGGTTACTGTGTGTGGAAGGGGTCTTCTCTTTTCAGCACTGTGCTATAGAGACAGACAGCTACCACTGTGCTGTGTGGCAGAAGTAGCAATCATACATTCTCCAGCATTTGTTTCAGTTTTCAGCTCCTGTGATATTCAGTGATGGCACATATTTGATGCTCAGTATCAGGGAAAATATAACTAACCATGTTGGGATGGTGGGTTTGTGTGTGTGTGTGAGTTTGTGGGGGTGCTAGGGCGGTTCAAAGGGCTTGTGTTGGGTGCTGGGGCTCAAAATGATTTATTTTCCTAAAATCCTTGTTGGTGCACAGTTTGCAACAAGGAAAAGCTTAACATGGAGCCAATAATAACCCAAAGCTAGCACACAAGCATTAGCCACATTAATTTAGCCAGGCTACTTAAAGGCAATGTCGGTGAATGTGGAGAAACACAGTTATCTCTGGTTTGTTTACATTAGGAAGCTCTGTGTCTTTTAAGGTGGAACGGTATGCTTGAGTGAAAACAAAAAGGAGTCTGTGAGGAGTGTGGTGTGTTCTCTTTGTGTCTGCGTGGGTTTCCTCCGGGTGACTGTCTGTGAGGAGTGTGGTGTGTTCTCCCTGTGTCTGCCTGGGTTTCCTCCGGGTGACTGTCTGTGAGGAGTGTGGTGTGTTCTTCTTGTGTCTGCGTGGGTTTCCTCCGGGTGACTGTCTGTGAGGAGTGTGGTGTGTTCTCTCTGTGTCTGCGTGGGTTTCCTCCGGGTGACTGTCTGTGAGGAGTGTGGTGTGTTCTCCCTGTGTCTGCGTGGGTTTCCTCCGGGTGATTGTCTGTGAGGAGTGTGGTGTGTTCTCCCTGTGTCTGCGTGGGTTTCACAGAATCTCATTTACAACTCTGTTTTGTAGCACTTTCGCTCTGTGTTTACTTTCATACCGTTAGCACATAAACATATCGGACCAGTTTTGAGGGCACAAACCGACGGGAGAGCAGCAAACATTCTCAGAATTTTTTGAAAGAGTGCTTTTTGATTAAAAAAAATGACAGTAGAGAAGGATTTAGAATGAAGTACTCGGGAGGAAAAGAGGACTGTCATGCCAACACTGTGTACTCTGTTCCTTTGTAGCTTGTCAAATGCCTGACACAGTGTCTGCGGTCAGACTGATCCTCTCTACGTCTATGTGCTAATCACTCTGTTTTATGGACTGCTTTGACGTTAATTGTCACACACTGACAGACTTGTTGAGCAAACTGACAGCAGCAGTGTTTCGAATCTCCGGTTTGTATAAAAATCCATACGTCAACAGTAGTCTCTTCATTTTTTTTTGTTGTTTTTTTTTCTCACTAAAAGCCGCAATGTTGACTCAGCTCAGTCGGCTATTACGCTAATGAATTGCTCTAATAGAATCCCAGTTTCCTCTCAGTCTGGACCCCTGTCTTTGTTTTCCTGGCTCTGTTGGATGAATAAAAGGAAGGGGTGGAGTACAGTCTTTTATTCTTACATCTGAAAACAGCAAGATGTATTTGTCTGTGTGTGTGTGTAAGACCAATATCTTAAGTAGTATGAGCTTTAAAGTGCTGGAGTTGTATGAGATGGATGGAAGAGGCTGATAAATTGCATTAGTTAGAAAGCTTTGAGGGGACGCTGCCAGATGCAATCGGAGCTGAGAGGGTCATGGAGCAGGAGGATGCTATGATATCATACACTCATACATAGTGGCCACAGTGTCATCCGTCTACCGCTCCAGATTTCGCATCTACTCCAAGCTGTTTAGAATACAGCCTCCGCCCCCGCTGCCTTATACACACCGTAGAAACCTTTAGACGAAACGCTCAGATCTAGTCTCTCCTCCATTTGCCTTTCGTTGAGGTGCCTCTTAGCCTGAATATCTCACTGCTGATACCTTCAGAGACTCTCTAGATCAGTCCTGTTGTCTAAAACGGCTAATCCGCCGTTCAGCTAGACTCTGAAGCATGCTGTTCTCTAAATGAAGCCCTGGATGTGGTTTGACTGTGTCAAGAAAGGGTCCTGGGTGGTTTCTTTATGGTAAACGTTAGTCTTGTATCTCCTGCACTAAATTGAAGCTGTTCAAGTTGTTCGCAATGTGATGAACCTCGCCCCATCTTTGCTTGTGAACAAATGAGCCCTTCGGGGATGCTCCCTTTTTACCCAATCATGACACGCACCTGTTTCCAATTCACCTGTTCACCTGTGGAATTCCAAACAGGTGTTTATTTTGAGCATTCCTCAACTTTCCCAGTCTTTTTTCTTGCCCCTGTCCCAACTCTTTTGGAACGTGTTGCAGGCCTCAGATTCAAAATGAGTGAATATTCGCAAAAAAAACAAAACAATGAAGTTTATCCGTTTGAACAGTAAATATCTTGTCTTTGTGGTGTATTCAATAAATAATAAAATAAAAACAAATAATAAAAGTGTTGCTCATTCTTCTACTAACTGTAAACCTCACCTTAACTCTAAACGTAACCTGCAGGTTTCACTGCAGAGTCCAGAAGGTTAGAAAAGCAGTGTTTTTGATATTTGTCCTGAACAAATCAGCTCTTCTTTGGGTAAATGGCAGAGACTTTGAATGTCTGCAGTGAAACAGCACCACCTGTGGATGGGGGCTCACTTAGTGAACATACAATAACAAACAAAGTGTCTTCAGTGTACACATGACAAAGTTTTTGCAGGTAAAGACGATGAGTAGGTTACTTACCTTTTTGACGTGAAATCATGTCACTCAAATCTTGGAAGAACATTTCCTTGTTTGTCTATTTATCTGTTTCTATTTTGGTTAATATGTGTTCATGAGGGGCGGCACGGTGGTGCAGCAGGCCTGGAGGTTGTGGGTTCGAGTGCCGCTCCAGGTGACTGTCTGTGAGGAGTGTGGTGTGTTCTCTCTGAGTCTGCGTGGGTTTCCTCCGGGTGACTGTCTGTGAGGAGTGTGGTGTGTTCTCTCTGAGTCTGCGTGGGTTTCCTCCGGGTGACTGTCTGTGAGGAGTGTGGTGTGTTCTCTCTGAGTCTGCGTGGGTTTCCTCCGGGTGACTGTCTGTGAGGAGTGTGGTGTGTTCTCCCTGTGTCTGCGTGGGTTTCCTCCGGGTGACTGTCTGTGAGGAGTGTGGTGTGTTGCCCTGTGTCTGAGTCTGGGTTTCCTCCGGGTGCTCCGGTTTCCTCCCACAGTTCAAAAACACACGTTGGTAGGTGAATTGGTGACTCAAAAGTGTCCGTACGTGTGAGTGAATGTCTGAGTGTGTGTTGCCCTGTGAAGGACTGGCGCCCCCTCCAGGGTGTATTCCTGCCTTTCGCCCAATGATTCCAGGTAGGCTCTGGACCCACCACGACTCTGAACTGGATAAGGGTTACAGATAATGAATGAATGAATGAATAAATATACTATTAGTGTACTTGAGTAAATTTGTGATTTTGTAAGTGAATGTCTGGCTGCTGCTGCTGTGAGTGTGTGTGTGTGTGTGTGTGTGTGTGTGAGAGAGAGAGAGAAAGAGAGAGAGAGAGAGAGAGAGAGACAGACAGACAGAGAGAGAGTGTGTGAGTGTGGGACAGTGGTGCTCCAGGTTGTCGCTGCCACACTGCTCCAAGGTCTCGGGGTCTTGGGGTCCCGGTCACTGCCTGTGAGGACTTTGGTCTGTACTCCTCGTCTCCAGTTCAGCTGCACTGATGTCAGACTGTTGATTATTATTGTCATTATTATCATAATATAATAGAGATTTCATGATGAATGATTTGCTAAAGGATCCTAATCAGATTGAAAGGCTGTGAGGTCAGAGCTGTACTCCCCTGGTGCTGTAATAGCCTCACTCAGGTCTAATAGGATTGCCATCTTCAATTACGCCTCATATTTCATCCCTCAGACGGACAGTTAAAATCATCATCAGAGTAATCACTGTCATCATTGCTCATCATGATTTCACCTGGTTTAGTCGTAGTCTCGCACTCCTCGCGTATTCCTAGACAGGAATGAGTCAGCTTGATTTTCTGCTCGTTATGGCTTAGCGTATGGGCGAATAAGACTCTGTTTCCCAGATTCAAGCTCTGGCATGATTCAGACCGAGCTGTAGCTCCGGACAGGAAAGGGACTGATTATTAATATGGGAGATTTGAGGTCCACCATGAGTTAAGTAAATTAGCAAATGATGCCTGCACAAATGGAGCCCCACCATTAGAGATGTTCCTCCACCTGCTTACCGTGCCCTCACTCAGGATGATGGAGCTGGCTGGGCATGGGGGGACTTTAGTATTCGTAAAGAGTCCTGGAACTAATCTCCTTGTGTATACCGAGGGTTGACTGGATCGCTGCAAATTCAACAGTGGACGTTGTACTAGTTCTACCAGCCCCTAATTTGTGCTTCTAATGTCCAGAGGGCCCTTACACATCTTGAGAAAATTAGGTGAAGAAATGCACATTTGAGAGCAGGAGGAGCCAGTGGTCTTTGATAACCGTGTAAATAATAAATAAAACCAAATTAGATTGTTCTCCGAATGGAAGTAAAGTCATCAAAGCGCATGTTTAGATGTGAGCCACAGCCCCAAATCTCATAAGTGTGTGTTTGTGTACCAGTTATTGATGTTGGCGTTTGATTTGCATTGGCCCGTTAATGAAAAGCAAAGCTCTTTATTATGATAATTGCTTTTGTTTCCGAATGAATGAAGTCCCCCAGTCCCTCTTGACGTGGTAGGGGACGTTTCCAATGCGAGGGTACAATTACATCAACACCTCCAAGGATCTCCCACCATCGACGTGCTTCTGCATCACCAAAAAGCCTATTACAAGTTTGAAAGGCAATCTAATTGGCGGCTGTTTAATTTCTTCAGTGTGTTATTGCTCGTGATCACTCCAGCTGTTAGTGTACAGACCTATGCTTGGAAAAAGGAGCACAAAACACACCCCGCTGATGAACTATAAATCAACAAGGAAATCTTCTTTGACCAACCCACAGAGTTTGGACTCAAATTGTAGTCAATAATATTTAATACCTGACCTGCAAAGACATGGATTTGTTTCTGTCGTGGTTCAGTAGAGGCTTTCCTACTCTGTTCCATTCGCTGGGTCGGATATCGAGGCAAATCTGTGAGATGTAATGCTGTGTGTTCCTTACGGAAACCGCTGACTGTTTGTATACACACTGCAATTGAATACACTACAAAAACAAGATATTTAATGTTCACACGGGTAAATTGTATAGTTTTCTTTGCAGATATTCACTCATTTTGAATCTGAGGCCTGCAACCCATTCCAAAATTGTTGGGACAGAGGCAACATAAGACAGGTAAAGTTGAGGAATGCTCAAAAAACACCTGTTTGGAATTCCACAGGTGAACAGGTGAATTGGAAACAGGTGCGTGTCATGATTGGGTATAAAGGGAGCATCCCCGAAGGGCTAAATTGTTCACAAATTGTCCAACAGAAATTGTCCAACAGTTGAACAACGTTTCTCGGAAACCAACATTGAATGCCCATGACCTTCGAGCCCTCAGACGGCACTGCATTAAAAACCGACATCATTCTGTAATGGGTATTACCACATGGGCTCAGAACACTTCATAAAACCACTGTCAAAGTTCAAAAGCCAGCGTCTCTGATGGTATGGGGGTGTGTTAGTGCCCATGGCATGGGTAACTTGCACATCTGTGAAGGCACCATTAATGTTGAAAGGAACACACAGGTTTTGGAGCAACACATGCTGCCATCCAAACAACGTCTTTTTCAGGGCCCTCCTTGCTTATTTAGTAAAAGACTGCCTGCAGTCCAGACCTGTCTCCCATTGAAAATGTGTGGCACATTATGAAGCGCAAAATAAGACAACGGAGACCCCAGACTCTTGAGCAACTGAAGTTGTACATCAAGTATGTTTCTACCTATTATTACATCAGAAGTTGGCACTGCTTTTTGAGATGCCCCCTTCATGCTTGGGGTTTAGAGAAGAAGAAGAAGAAGGGTTACTTGACTAATCATAGACACACATACTTAGGACAGGGAGCACACGCACAAAGAAGCAGGTTTCCAGGCAAAAGTTGGGGGATTAGGCGTCTTGTTCAAGGGCACTTCATCTGTGGATGTTGAGGGAGAAGAATGTGCAGTTCCCTCACTCCACCCGCCCTCATATTTCCGGCTGATCCAGGGGACTCTACTGGTGATATTCCGGCCCCAGGCTCACCTCTCTAACCTGGCTGCCCTCAAACTGTGAAGGAGAACTCATCTCCTTTTCCGTCTCTTCTCTGTTCTGAAGTGGTTCTGAACACGAGGAGGAGGAGAGAGCCGCTTGGAGGAAGGACAGTGACTCTGATGGGGACTCTGGTCCATGGCACCATGATTCCCTACTGGCAGCTTCTGGAGTCCTCCACGCTGTCTGCAGCCAGGCCTGAGGACCTATGGTCCACGTGGCTCTCTGCATCCGCTGGTGGGGCCTACACTGCACCAGTTGTTCTCAGAGCAACTCCCTGGGCCTTGGTACACCTCGCTTGCCCACAGCTGTCTATGTATTAGCATAATAAAGCTAGTTAATGTGATGACTCCTAGGCCCAGCTCTGGACACTTTTGGTGCTTCTCCGCTGAATGGAACCTACTCTGTTTGACTCTACTCAGCTCTACTTGAACTTGGTCCATGTTTCTTTGGAGATTTACCACTAGCAGCTCTCCACCTCCCCAGGTGATATCACAAAACCCTGTCTCAAACAGGAACAGGGGGCGGTTGCGGTAAGC